>NW_024356616.1:1251779-1317512 GCF_014805655.1 Passer montanus | reverse complement strand
CGCGCCGCCAGGGGGCGCCCGCGCGGGCTCCCTCCCGCCCGCTGAGGGCTCCGGCCCGCCCGCCCCCGGTATGGCAGAGCAGGAGGCAGGAGGCGCGGAACGCCGTCACTTTATNGGCCGCGCCGCCAGGGGGCGCCCGCGCGGGCTCCCTCCCGCCCGCTGAGGGCTCCGGCCCGCCCGCCCCCGGTATGGCAGAGCAGGAGGCAGGAGTCGCGGAACGCCGTCACTTTATTAACTCCCCGGTACAGCACCAACCGCCCGAGGCACCCCGCCGCTCCTGGCCCGGTGAGCCCCTCGCGGGAGGCCCCAGCTGCCGCCTCCACACAAGGCACTTGGGCAGCGCCGGCCTGCAGCCTGCCCCGCTCCCGTGTTGCCCTGAGATCCTACACGCAGGAGGTATTTCAAGCAGCAGCTTCCAGCCTCTGTAGTGAAGAAGCTTCTGCAGCGACTGGCAGCTGCTCGTGGAGCAGCAGGCAGTGAAGGAGCTAACAACACCGTGAGCAGCATCTTCTGCAGCTGAGCCCTCCCCAGAGATCGGGACAGGGAGGGCACCTACATGTCTCCCCACACTACCAATAAGGAGCCCGTGTCTCTGACTGCCGCCAGGTCTGCAGGTGGGAAAGGACCAGAGCAGCAGCCCCAGAGGTGCCAAGGTGCTCCCAGGCCCTGCTGGCACTCTTCACAGCACAGGAGGCAGAGTGGATCGTGCCCACGTGGCAGATCTTGTAGTTCTTGCCATGGTTGTTGTCCCAGTGGGTCTTTTGTCCACACTGGAAGGAGATGCAGAACTCTGCGCCCCTGTGGGAGATGGATGGCTTGGGCAGGGTGAGCTCAAAAGAGAAGATGTCCATGTCAGCTGAGCCATAGGTGCTGTGCATGTACTGGCAAGGGATGTCCCTGAAGCTCTTCCAGCCATCAAAGGTGATGCGGACCATCACTTTCTTCTCGTACTCGATGTTCCTAACCTTCACTGTCCCCGACAGAGCGCGGCCCTGGATCAGACAGCTCTCCAGGCAGACAAAGTTGCTGTGCAGGCTGTTGCGGAAAGCCACGTAGTTTGCAGAGGGCTGTGGGAAGTCCAGCACGTACCTGCACGCTTCCCTCGGTCGGAAACAGGCCAGGTCTGACAGGGCATGCTGCAAATCACAGAGGTCCTCCTCAATCTTTGAGAAGAAGCGGACAGCCGTCAGCGAGAGCCCTTTCATATCAGCAAACACGACCTGCTTCTTCTTCTTCTGGCCCTTGGAGCCCTTGTCTCGCCGCTCTGGCTCGGGTTCTGCGCTCAGCTTCTGGTTGAGACAGGATCGGAGGGGTTTGCGGCCTCGGCTGCCCCGCAGCTCCTCGTAGGAGTTCAGCAGCTTGCGGATGGGGGGCGAACGGCTCAAGCAGAGCCGCACGGCCAGGTCCACGGGCATGGCTGGGGGGGCGACAGCCCGCCCGCTGCACACCTGGAAAACCCTAGGGACGAAGAGGAGGGGGTCAGGCGGCGTGGCCCCGGCGAGCCCCCCGCCCCACCCGGCCCGGCCCCGCTCACTCGCCGCAGCTCATCCCGCCCGCTCCGCTCCGCTCCCGCCGCGGCGGCTCCGCCGCAATGGAGCCGCGCGAGCGCCCGCCGCCGGGACACCCCGCGCCAGCCAATCAGCACCGCCCCGCGCTCCCGGGCGGCCAATGGGAACGGAGGGTCCCGCCTCGCCCCGCCCCCTCGGGGGCTGCGCTCGTCCCGGTACCGGCGGCACCGCGTCCCGCAGAGCCGGCGGCACCGCGTCCCGCAGAGCCGGTGGTACCGGGCCCAGCGGCACCGAGGCCCGGAGAGCCGGCGGTACCGGGCCCAGCGGTACCGAGTCCCGGAGAGCCGGCGGTACCGGGCCCAGCGGTACCGAGTCCCGGAGAGCCGGCGGTACCGAGGCCCGGCGGCACCGAGTCCCGCAGAGCCGGCGGCACCGCGTCCCGCAGAGCCGACGGTACCGAGGCCCGGAGAGCCGACGGTACCGCGTCCCGCAGAGCCGGCGGTACCGGGCCCAGCGGCACCGAGTCCCGGAGAGCCGGCGGTACCGAGGCCCGGCGGCACCGAGTCCCGCAGAGCCGGCGGCACCGAGTCCCGGCGGCACCGAGTCCCGGAGAGCCGGCGGTACCCGGCCCGGCCCGGGGAGAGGACACAGCGCAGCCTCGCACTGTGCCACGCAGGGCCAGCAGGGAAACAGCGCAGAAATGGGTCCTGGCACCGGAAAAACACGATTATTTTTGGAGGACAGCAGCTGTGCAACTGTCAACAGCTCTGGGAGAAAGGGGAGTTGTGTTCCTCTTACCTAGTAATTAATGGGCGAGGTTTGAATTGGTTTCATACAGCCCTTTTCAGAGATTTCTCCAAATCTATTCTGGATTTAATCTATTCTAGATCAAATCCAATCTCCAAGCTATTTTCCAGGGTGTCTAAGCAGAGAAAAGCCCAGACCAACCTCTACCAACTCAGAGGCTTTTTCCCCTATATGTGTGCACTGAAGGAGATTTGCTCACACCAAGCACGCAAGGGACAGTGTGGTGTCCCTTGTAGTCAAAATCACCCTCACTGTTCAGGTCACATGTGACTCCTTGACAGTAAAGACTGTCACCTAAATCAGATCACCCCTGCCTTGTTCTCCTTGCTAATCTCCCCAGAGCTGTCTAGCCATTTATGTTAAGCAGCCCTGATTGTTCCTGCTGACAGCACAGATTTTCATCAGCTCATGGCACAGCTGACTGACCTACCAGTATTTCTACCTGGCTCTCCATCACCACCATGTCTGAACGGCTGCAGCACAATGCAAGACACCTCTCACAGGATGGCCAAAGTGAGCTTGAACCCAGTGCCCAGCTGGCAAAAACATGATGCAAAAACAAGCTTTCAACACATCATCTCGGGCTGACAATTCAAACCCCAACTTCAGCGACCTGGGGCAGCCAACACAAACATGAGTCCTCCCAGCAATGAAAGCAGTTGTCCCCACTTTTTTCTTGTCCCCATGAGAGCAGTTCTGGCTCAGGCAGGGAAATTGCAGCTCAGCATCAGTGCCCTCCCTGTGACCCCTTCCACCATCCACCTACTCTGTGTTCAGAGCTGATCACTACATAACCCAAGCTATTTCCACCCAGGGGAGAGCAGAGAACCAGGAATGTATTTGACATCAAGTTTAACAGCAGAACCCATGGAAAATGGAAAAGCTGCCCCTACTCCACCCATTCTGTCCCAGCAGCACAAATTAATGTGCACTGCTGTGTCTTCCCCTTCTGAAGGGGCAAACCAAAACCATAATTTTCTCAATCAAGTTGTGGACACTTCATCCAGGATAGAGCAGAGAAGCAGTGTTAGCAGTTACACAGATGTCCTGGTCATGGAAGTCATGGAAAGACACAAAAGCAGGTAGCGTTTTCAGGTGTGCCACAACCTGAAAACTGACAGGAGCCTGACTGATCTCAGCCTGCTAGAGCCATGTCCACTCTCCTGGCTGCCTGTGAAGGCACAGCCATGTGCTGCAAGCTCCAGAGATGAGCTACACCAAAGGCACTCCGGAAAGCACCAGGTCAGTTCAAGTTCAGCCACCAGAAGAGGACAGATGCCCCTGTGCTGCAGCCACGTGACATGCAGTGACAAGCACAAGCTGTCTGGACAAGCATTCAGTCAGATGAACAGGGCCAAGGAGAAAGCCTGCAGACGTGCCACCTGCACACTCCTCAGGCACACCCTGTGGAGCACGCTTCCACAGCAGCAGATTAACAAGGATTTAGTCTGGAAGCTTCAGTCACCTCTGTGAAGTTGTCTGGCTGTAAATACAGGCAGGGCACAGTTCACAAGCCCTTCCTGGGAGGCTGTCCAGAGGAATATGCTACTGATTCCTAAGGATTAAACCCAGCCCCCTCTTAATGTCTATACTTGAAAGAATCTTCTTTACCTAAATGGATTAATTAGGAAGACTATAAACCACACATGCAAAGCCACTCACACTACAAGATGCCCTGTGTCACCCCCAGCCTTGCAGAGGAAGATGCTCCCAGACATCTCTCAGCAGGGAACAGAAACCCTGCCCTGAAGAACACAAGGCCCTGTCTGCCCACGCACTCAACAGGCTCTGAGGTACCACACAACACCCCGAGGCCTGCATGGGGCAGCACAACCAGAGGAGCTTTTGCTTTGTGTGACCAGCAAAAATGAACTGTGTGTCCCACTTCCCTTAGCAATGGTTTCTGCAGAAAGGAGTCTGACAGTCTGCTCTCACAAATGCAACCTGAAGCTGCACCCTCACCCTCTGCAGGGAGGGTATTCACATGACACACAGCAGAAACTGCTTTCTCCTGAGTCCATGACCACAGTTGTTCCATTTCAGTGATGCCACTGCTCTTAAACAAGGCAGCTACACACTGAATCTTTCCAGACACTGCCCTGTGACACAGCCTGACCTCACCCAGCAATGCCACTGTAAGGACTGCTGGGAATGTCACAAGCAACCAGGAGCCTGATGAGCTGTGGGGTTCATGAACACCTCTGCTGTACAACACCGTGGTACTCACCTCCAGTGCCCTGTGCTCTGCCTGCCATGCCAGCGGGCACCCAGCCCCACGGGGAGCTCCTGGCAGCCCCACAGAGGCGGGGTGGCCGGGGGAGATGGTGTGGCAGCACCAGGCACTTACCTGTCCCCTCAGATGAGCTGCACAGCTCCAGAGGCCACCAGAGGGGCCACGGTTCTGTAGCGGATCAGGTGCTGTGAGCCCTCCTCCAGGTTGATGGCATATTCCCTGCAGAGACAGCAGGGCGTGAGCTGCAGCCCCCAGTGACAGTGACACTGAGTGGCACCTGTGCCACAGGCAGAAATGCCCACCTACCTCTGCTCGTCTGTCTCTGGCTCCACCAGGATGTTCTCCTGCCGCTCCAGCACCCTCAGGAACACAAAGGAGTCCAGGTTGGGCTTTGGAACTGCAGACAGATTGGGAGCACAAGCTCAGCACTTACTTATGCTCCTCTGGCAGGGAACAAACTTACACCAGACCCTTCCAACCAGATGTGTGTGCTCAGCCTCAGTGCAAGACAGGACTTGGCAGCAGGGGCCAGCAGGATCCCCTGGCAGCAGCATGGAACCACGTTACAACATTATCACCACACCACCTTTGCTTCAGCTGAGGACTAGCCCTTACATTTGGGGCTTTCCCCACACTTCCACCTGCTTCTACAATTTTCAGATTACCCCAGAGGCTGGAGAGACTCACCTGACTTTAGGAGAGACACTTTCTGCAGGTTAGGTGGCATGTGTTTTAGGGCCACGTTTTTCAGGTAAGCCTCTGTGTTTGCCATGTACCTGAAACAAAACAGTGAAGTATTGAGCTGGTTAATCAGATACAAATCTGCAGGGAGAGTATTGACACAAAACAAGAGTAAGAGACAGCTCCTCATGCCATGGGCACATCCAAAGACAGGCCCTTGGCCTACCCTGGTAACTCAAAGTCACCAGAGTTATTTTCAGTTCCTTTCTTTCCCACAAGGAAACCTCCTGGTAAGACACACTGATTCTTATTTCAAATCTGTTTAAGGCTCACAGTCTCAAGAAAACTTCAGCAAAACAGGTAAGTTTCTATAACCTATAAAAGGGGAGGAAGATACATTGAAAACCTACTCACTCTTTAGCAAAAGCAAATTCCTCTGGTGATAAAATGGAGGGCTCCCCTTCAGCTCGAGACTTCTCCTTCTCCAGGATGTGGGGAAAAAACTTCTCTATCTAATATTGGAACACAACCCAACAGAATGATACAGATCTCTCCCACGAGTTCAGTGTTTAAAGCCCCACTCTCCACGGGATTCCCTACGAGCTGGCAAGCAGGCCTGCCCAAATCCCTGCTCCTGAACTGTGACACCACATGGGATCACCAAGCAGCAGGACACAGGCACAGCAGGACAGCACCCAGCTCTGCCACCCCAGGCTCACATGAAGCAAGCAGCACCCACAATATTGTGACCAACACTGCTGTGATTTCCTTCATTACAATCCCAGTGTGTCCAATAAATTAATGTGAGTTATATTTCAGAGAACATGCTTTAATTAAGTGCAGGAAGGCCTGTGTGGGTAAAAACCCCTCCTGAAATGACCCTTTTTCACCCTCTGGGCTGCACAGCAAGCTCTACCTTCACCAGTCGACACCTGAGGTAGCTGCTGAGCACGTAACGGATCCTCTCGATCTCCATGTGATGAACGCTGACCTTCAGGTCTCCCCTCTTCGCCCGTTTCAGGTTGGCTTCCTGCAAGAAAAAGCAACAACAAATCAAACGCTCAAAACACCAAACACAAAGAAACAGAGGAAGTCTGGAATACAGAACCCACAAACCCAGACTGCGGCTGCTTTGATGACCCAAAGCACGCTGCCTCCTTTCCAAGGCAAGCTCAAAGAAGAAGTTTTGGCTCAGACAGGGAAGCCCGGAGCTCTCAGAGGGACTCGGGCTCGTCTCTGCCTCAGCAGGCAGGGCCTGCCCGCAGCACCCGGGCCGGCAGAACCGAGCCTACCATATGGTCCAGCTGCTCCACCACGCACTCCACGACTTCAGGTTTACTCTCCAGCAGCTCCGGAGCAAATTTCTCGTTCAGCCAGGCCTGAAAGAAGGCGCGCTGTCAGTGAAAGCGAGCACGGCCTCAGCGACGCTGCTGAGGGGAAAACACGGCCACGGCCCCGCCGCTCGGTATCGGCCGCGCTGCGCCCAGCACCGCCCGGCTCGCCCGGCCCCAGCCCGTCGGTGCAGCCCGCGGCAGCGGTACCTGCTCCAGGCTGTGGATCAGCTGTGCCGGGGTGAGCACCAGCTCCTCGCTGTCGCCGTCCGAGTCGCCGCCGGTCGCGGCCGCCATCGCTCCCGCCAAGCGCCACGGCGCATGCGCGCAGCCCGGGGCCGCGGATGGGGAACCGCGCTGCGGGCACTTGGCCAATCGGGAAACGGAGTGGGATTGAAAGAGGGATCTTTTTCGGCCAATCAGAACGCAGATTGGAGCTGCCGCTGCTGCCGCGGCCAATCAGAAGGCGGATTGAAATAAAGCTGTTTGGCCAATCACGGGGCGCACGCTTTTCCAGCCAATCAGGAAGCGGATGCAGCTCTCTCGGAAGCCAGGAGGCGGCTCGGGCTGCAGCCGCCTCCACCAATCAGGGAGCGGCGTCAAGCCAATGATTCTGGGCCAATGAGGAGGCGCAGTGAGGCTGCAGCCGTTTGAGCCAATCAGGGCTCAGCAGGTTGGACACAGCCGGGCACCGGCCGGGCACCGAGCACGGGGGGCCAGAGCCACGGAGCCCGGGCACAGGGACACAGCCGGGCACCAGGTGGAACCAGAGCCACAGAGCCCGGGCACAGGGACACAGCCGGGCACAGGCTGGGCACCGAGCACGGGGAGCCAGAGCCACGGAGCCCGAGCACAGGGACACAGCCGGGCACCGAGCACGGGGGGCCAGAGCCACGGAGCCCGGGCACAGGGACACAGCCGGGCACCAGGTGGAACCAGAGCCACAGAGCTCTGGCACAGCACCCAGCCAGGCACTGGGTGGGCACTGAGCATGGTGGAGCCATAGCCGCAGAGCCTGAACACAGCTCCCAGCACCAGGTGGGCACTGGCCATGATGGAGCTGGAACCATGGAACCTGGGCACAGCCCTCAGCCAGGCACCAAGTAGGCACTGAGCATGGTGGAGCCAGAGCCATGGAGCCTGGGCACAGGGACACAGCCAACCCCTGGTGGAGCCATACCCACAGAGCTTGGACACAGCCAGGCATCAGGTGGGCACTGGCCATGATGGAACCATAGCCATGGAATCTGGACACAGCCCCCAGCCAGGCTCCAGGTGGCCACTGACCCTGCTGCAGCCAGAGCCACAGAGCCTGGGCACAATCCCCAGCCAGGCACCAGGTGGGCACTGCCCTGCTGCAGCCATGCCCCTGCAGCCTGGGCACAGGGACACAGTCAGGCCCTGGTGGAGCCATGCCCACAGAGCCTGGGCACGGCTCCCAGCCATGCCCACAGAGCCCGGGCACTGCCCCCAGCCCTGCCCCCAGAGCCCAGGCACTGCCCCCAGCCCTGCCCCTGCAGCCTGGGCACTGCCCCTGCAGCCCGGGCACTGCCCCCAGCCCTGCCCCTGCAGCCTGGGCACTGCCCCTGCAGCCCGGGCACTGCCCCCAGCCCTGCCCCTGCAGCCCGGGCACTGCCCCCAGCCCTGCCCACAGAGCCTGGGCACTGCCCCTGCAGCCCGGGCACTGCCCCCAGCCCTGCCCACAGAGCCTGGGCACTGCCCCCAGCCCTGCCCCGTGCGGTTCCAGCCGCCCCCAGCCCGGCGCTCTGGGGTCACCCCCAGCCCAGAACACGCCTGCACACAGTTTAAGAAAAGGTTTACTGATCCATCAGTACTTCTGCCCATATTGCAACAGCTGTGAAAGGCAAACACTGTTACAGTTTAGAAAAAACAAATTTATACAATGAAAATATTAATCAAATCTCAACCCCCCCAGTGGCTGAGGAATGAGCCTGGAGTTCCATGTCCAGAATTAGCACCTGCAGCACCACCACCAACCAAGCCAGCCCCTCCACCAAAGTGTCTCCTCTGAACTCCTGAGTTCCTGCCACACCTGGGCTCTGACATGGGCAAAGGATGTGAGAGAAAGGATTCAGCCAGCTTGGAGTGTGGGGAATTCACTCGTGCAGGTACTGCTGAGCAATGCACGGGGACGCTGAGGGATGCACAGCTCAGCTCCTCAGCGTGTGCCAGAGACAGAATTAAGAAATCCATCTTACACAGTATCTTACAGTTTGTCAAATCAATGTTTTCCTATAAATTATATGTAAGAAATCCATAAAGAAACAGTTTTACACTTCACATGTTAATCAGAGAAGGGTGGGAATCGTTATTTTGATTGGCTCAGCATCCACTTTACTGTGCTCACTGTTTCATGAGTGACCAGGCCCCTCTTGTGAGCACTGATGGGGCCAACACCAGCACAGACACGGGGGCAGAAAAACCACCAGGGTTAAAGTCTGGCTACAGCCCCCTCCCCCAGGGATAACCCAGACCTTAACTCAAGGAACATTTTCCCTTCTGGTTTTCCACAAGGACGGTGCCTTGAGTCACTCCTCACTGGAAGAGGCACTGTGTATCTCTGCACTCTTACACTGGGCTGGAGGGAAATTGCCAGCTTTGAGCTGGAGCTTTCCAAAGCCCAACTGACACACAGAAGGGTTTAAGAACCAGGGATGAACAGCACTGCACTTACAGGACTAAAACAAACCTCTGCTGGGCTGAGAGCCCCATTTCTTTCAGGAGACAACACAGCTTTACCACTTCTGCCTTTTCTTGAGAAAAAAACAAAATAAAAAACAAAAGAAACAAAAATGAAAAAGTGATCCTGTTGCTTCCAAATCTACTGCAAAGTGGATGCTGACCAGCTAGGTCACCCCCTGGGGAGCAGTTTGAGGAAGTTAGTCCTTGTAGTAGATGGCACTGTGGATCTGGCAGCAGAGAAAGGAATGATGCTCTAAAGTAGGAGGTAGGGGAACCTTGGTACAGCAAGTCCACCGGTGAGCTTTCATCTAGAAAAGAAGTTTCACAGGCTTAGGAACTCCTCCTGAGTCACACCAAAAGCTCCCCTACACAAACCTTTCTACAGCTGCAGCAAGAGGAGCAAGTTACCATGGGTTGTGAGCAGAACCCAGAGCTCTTGATTCCATTTGTCCAAACAAAAAAAAAAAAAAAGACCTTTACTATTTATTTCTTTGGCATAAATATTTCCCACTCTTTCCTGCATATCCTGCCAACAATCTGGACTTAACACTCCCATCCCAGCACCTAACACAAGGGAGCCAGTCCCAGTGTCCTTTCCAAAAGCAAAGGCACAGGCAGTGATTTTGGTGCTCTGCACTGGATACAATTAGCAGCAGCTCCAGTCCTGTGAACGCTCCTCACTTTGTGAGGTGCCCCACAGCATCCAGAGAACTGAGAGCCTCTCAGCAGAGCTGTGCAAGGCTGCTGGGCCCTCTTAACCAAAAGCATCACAAGTAAAGACATCAGCATGATAACCAGAACAGCAGCCCACTGAAAAACTGCAGCAAGAAGGCTCTGTGTGCTAGAGTACACCCAGAGTCCATCTTTTACTGACCTGAGAAGAATTTTGGATATAATACAGCACAAGTTAGCATATTTACACAACCAAGACTCAAATTTCTCTTCTCTCTTCAGCAACATGCTGCCCTTTACTGATATTTTTACTTCCAAAAAGAGCTGGTCCATACAGGATTTGTGTGAACAGTCTTTGATTTCATACAAGGGTGGGATAAACTGACAGCATGACAGCACCCAGTGCCCTGAGCACAGAAAGATGTTGAGATTGATCTGAGATAAGGGTAATGTGTACCTGAGACTCCACAGTTTTATCTTCCACTGGTCAAACCTCTGTCTTCATAAATGGTAATTTCAATCTGCACAGAAAAGCTGTTAGGGAAATATACTATAAAAGACTATGAAAACATACCCAGAAAAAGACAGAAAACATTAAGATGATGGGATTTTTGATATCTTAGCTGTCTAAAGGCAGTCCCAGAGCTCCAAAGGGAACAGTCTATGTGAGATGTTTCATCAGGCTCCCAGCCCAGGGCCTGCACAGGAACTCAGTGCTGTGTGGGCTTGAGCCTTGCCCCCCTGCTAAATTTTGGGGAAGGCTGTGCACCAAGCAAAACAGTTAATACTGCTAATAAGTCACTACCAAGCTGAAAATGCTTTTACTCAAGTTGAATGTTTTGTTTGTTTGCTTTTGGTTTTTTTCCCAGAAGGTGTATGCACAATGGAAAACACACTGAGAAAACAGGAGTCGTGTAGGTGACAGCTCTGAGCTATGTGGACAAGGCCACAGAAAACCCAGCTGCAAGGAATTAGCCTTATCATACATTCAGTTGGGTTCCAAGTTGCTGTGGTTTCATTATTTCCAAAGAAAGATATGTTACTCATTATATTTCCCCATTTGTTATGAGAGGTCTTTACAACTTCAGGCAATAACCACATAAAATGTCTGCAGTGTGGCTCAACAGCTGAAAAAAGGGTTGAATAAGCCACAAGAGCAAGTGCTGGGCAAAATCTTCACCAGAACCTGAGCTGAGGGTTAATAATTTAATATTTAATTAATTAACAGCCAGGTCTTGTTCTCACAACATCAGTTTCTGTCCTGCCAACATGGTCACTTCTTCCCCCAGTCAGAAAAGCAGCATTTCTGGAGTTACTGGAATAGAGGAAGGATCTCAAGTGCTCCTTCCAGGCACTCACAAAGGATGGGTTCCACATCTTCATGGGCTTTCCATGTACCAAATTTAACAACTGAAACCTGCCTGGGGCCAGGACACAACAAAGAGCAACAAAACCAATCACTGATTGTACATCAAAAATCAAGCAGGAGCAGGGGTGCCTCACTGAGGCAAAGCAGGAGCACAGGGCAGGAGGCAAGGCCAGAAGCCACACAAGGATACAACTCTTAATCCTCTTTCGATGGGGTCTGTCAGCAGAAGGCCCTGAGGAGCGTAGATCTTCTCATTCTGTTCCTGAATGAACTTTGCAATTTTCTTTAGAACCTGGTGAGGAAACAGCACAGAGGACACGGCTGTGACAACAGCAGAAATAACAGCCACAACTGGTCTGGTGGCTCCACAGGAGTCAGGGTGACCCCCAGGGGACCCAAACTGACCAGCACCACACAGAACCTGCACCAAAACACAGGAAACCCACCAAGAACCAAGCACCAGCACGAAGGGGAAGCAGGCCCATACCTTTTCATAGTGTGTCTCCATGCACAGGAAGATGGTGTAGGCAGTCAGGCAGGCGAGGCAGCCCTCCAGGTAAGACTGGCCCCCGAGCTTTTCAGCTTCTGCGTAGAGGTTGTTCAGCGTCCGGACTGTCTCCTCAAACTGCTGCCTGTCAATCTGCAGGAGAAGCACGTGGGGCTGTCAGGGGCACGGCTCAGAACTGCCCAGGGATCACCTGCACTGTGCTCAGAGGCACAGGGCCTAAGCAAATTCAGCTGTGCAAAAACTGCAATTCAGCTGTGGAAAACTGCAATTCAACTCTGCAACAAGCAGAACTGGCACACAGGGATGTGCTGGGTTACAACGACCAGGCACAGAGCTGCAGTTCTTTATCAGACACCTGGGTCTAACAGGCTGGGCCAGGGACACAAAACCATTCAGAGCCTAAGAAAATGCACAATTCAGATGTGAAAAAACTGGAATTGGCACACAGGGATGTGCTGGGTTACAATGACCAGGCACAAACCTGCAGCTCTTTGTCAGATACCTGAATCTAACAGGCTGGGGCTGAACTCAAACACAACGGGGACACAGAACCAGTCAGAGCCCAAGCAAATGTGAAATTCAGATGTGAAAAAACCAGAATTTGCACACAGGGATGTGCTGGGTTGCAAGGAACAGGCACAAACCTGCAGCTCTTTGTCAGACACCTGGGTCTAACAGGCTGGGGCTGAACTCAAACACAAGGGGGACACAAAACCAGTCAGAGCCTAAGCAAATTCAACTGTGAAAAACTGCAATTCAGCTGTGAAAAACTGCAATTCAACTCTGCAAAAAGCAGAATTGGCACACAGGGATGTGCTGGGTTACAAGGAACAGCCACAGAGAGGGCTCTCCACACCCACAGTGCCTCGGTGCTGCTGCAGGGCTGACCAAACACCCAACACAGGAGCGGGGAAGAGGAAAAAGCCGAGTGAGGGAAGGAAAATGGGGTAGGAAGGCGTGTTTGTCTGACTGCACCACATCTGACAGCACCGACCGAAAGGGAAGTACTTAAAAAAACATTTGTGAGGCCTCGGCAGCACGGGCAGGATTGCAGGGGACAGCACAATGCCCTGAGAGCACGGAGCGGGCTCCGTGCTCAGACACAACCGGGACCGGCCGCAGACCGGGGCACGGCGGAGGAACCGCGCACCGGCGCTGCCCCGCCCTCGGGGGAACCCGCGCAACCGGCTCCGAGCGGGGCAACGCCACCCGGGAGCAGGCCCGTGAGGCCCGGTGCGCCCGCCCCGGCCCGCCCCGCCTCACCCGGTTCTCCAGCTCGGCGGGGAACTTGCTCTGGAACTGGCAGCGCGTCCCACCGCTGTAGTCGCGCTGGATGAACACCTTGCCCGCCACCGGCGCCTGCTGCGGCCTCATCGCGCCGCCGCCCCGTCCGCTCCGCTCCGCCGCCCGCCCGCACTTACGGCTGTCGCAAAACCGACGCCAGGCTCCGGCTGAGGGCGGAAGTGCCGCCGGGCGCCACGAGGCGCGGCAGTGCGCAGGCGTGGCCGCGGAGGCCGCAGGGCGGCGGGAGCGCGCATGCGCAAAAGCACACCTATCCGATTGGGTTTACCGCTCACCTCAGCACACAGGACACACAGCCCTCTCATTGGCACCGGCGCTGTTCCAGGGCCCGGCGTTGTGCCAGGGTCCGCGGGCGCTGTCCGGCTCCCCCCCCCGGCCGTACTTGGTACCGCCCGTGGTACCACACCGGCCCCGCCGCTGTCCCGGGGCCCGCGGGCACCGGCGCTGTTCCAGAGCCCGGCGTTGTGCCAGGGTCCGTGGGCGCTGTCCGGCTCCCCCCCCCGGCCCTACTTGGTACCGCCCGTGGTACCACACCGGCCCCGCCGCTGTCCCGGGGCCCGCGGGCACCGGCGCTGTTCCAGAGCCCGGCGTTGTGCCAGGGTCCGTGGGCGCTGTCCGGCTCCCCCCCCCGGCCCTACTTGGTACCGCCCGTGGTACCACACCGGCCCCGCCGCTGTCCCGGGGCCCGCGGGCACCGGCGCTGTTCCAGAGCCCGGCGTTGTGCCAGGGTCCGTGGGCGCTGTCCGGCTCCCCCCCCCGGCCCTACTTGGTACCGCCCGTGGTACCACACCGGCCCCGCCGCTGTCCCGGGGCCCGCGGGCACCGGCGCTGTTCCAGAGCCCGGCGTTGTGCCAGGGTCCGTGGGCGCTGTCCGGCTCCCCCCCCCGGCCCTACTTGGTACCGCCCGTGGTACCACACCGGCCCCGCCGCTGTCCCGGGGCCCGCGGGCACCGGCGCTGTTCCAGAGCCCGGCGTTGTGCCAGGGTCCGTGGGCGCTGTCCGGCTCCCCCCCCCGGCCCTACTTGGTACCGCCCGTGGTACCACACCGGCCCCGCCGCTGTCCCGGGGCCCGCGGGCACCGGCGCTGTTCCAGAGCCCGGCGTTGTGCCAGGGTCCGTGGGCGCTGTCCGGCTCCCCCCCCCGGCCCTACTTGGTACCGCCCGTGGTACCACACCGGCCCCGCCGCTGTCCCGGGGCCCGCGGGCACCGGCGCTGTTCCAGAGCCCGGCGTTGTGCCAGGGTCCGTGGGCGCTGTCCGGCTCCCCCCCCCGGCCCTACTTGGTACCGCCCGTGGTACCACACCGGCCCCGCCGCTGTCCCGGGGCCCGCGGGCACCGGCGCTGTTCCAGAGCCCGGCGTTGTGCCAGGGTCCGTGGGCGCTGTCCGGCTCCCCCCCCCGGCCCTACTTGGTACCGCCCGTGGTACCACACCGGCCCCGCCGCTGTCCCGGGGCCCGCGGGCACCGGCGCTGTTCCAGAGCCCGGCGTTGTGCCAGGGTCCGTGGGCGCTGTCCGGCTCCCCCCCCCGGCCCTACTTGGTACCGCCCGTGGTACCACACCGGCCCCGCCGCTGTCCCGGGGCCCGCGGGCACCGGCGCTGTTCCAGAGCCCGGCGTTGTGCCAGGGTCCGTGGGCGCTGTCCGGCTCCCCCCCCCGGCCCTACTTGGTACCGCCCGTGGTACCACACCGGCCCCGCCGCTGTCCCGGGGCCCGCGGGCACCGGCGCTGTTCCAGAGCCCGGCGTTGTGCCAGGGTCCGTGGGCGCTGTCCGGCTCCCCCCCCCGGCCCTACTTGGTACCGCCCGTGGTACCACACCGGCCCCGCCGCTGTCCCGGGGCCCGCGGGCACCGGCGCTGTTCCAGAGCCCGGCGTTGTGCCAGGGTCCGTGGGCGCTGTCCGGCTCCCCCCCCCGGCCCTACTTGGTACCGCCCGTGGTACCACACCGGCCCCGCCGCTGTCCCGGGGCCCGCGGGCACCGGCGCTGTTCCAGAGCCCGGCGTTGTGCCAGGGTCCGTGGGCGCTGTCCGGCTCCCCCCCCCGGCCCTACTTGGTACCGCCCGTGGTACCACACCGGCCCCGCCGCTGTCCCGGGGCCCGCGGGCACCGGCGCTGTTCCAGAGCCCGGCGTTGTGCCAGGGTCCGTGGGCGCTGTCCGGCTCCCCCCCCCGGCCCTACTTGGTACCGCCCGTGGTACCACACCGGCCCCGCCGCTGTCCCGGGGCCCGCGGGCACCGGCGCTGTTCCAGAGCCCGGCGTTGTGCCAGGGTCCGTGGGCGCTGTCCGGCTCCCCCCCCCGGCCCTACTTGGTACCGCCCGTGGTACCACACCGGCCCCGCCGCTGTCCCGGGGCCCGCGGGCACCGGCGCTGTTCCAGAGCCCGGCGTTGTGCCAGGGTCCGTGGGCGCTGTCCGGCTCCCCCCCCCGGCCCTACTTGGTACCGCCCGTGGTACCACACCGGCCCCGCCGCTGTCCCGGGGCCCGCGGGCACCGGCGCTGTTCCAGAGCCCGGCGTTGTGCCAGGGTCCGTGGGCGCTGTCCGGCTCCCCCCCCCGGCCCTACTTGGTACCGCCCGTGGTACCACACCGGCCCCGCCGCTGTCCCGGGGCCCGCGGGCACCGGCGCTGTTCCAGAGCCCGGCGTTGTGCCAGGGTCCGTGGGCGCTGTCCGGCTCCCCCCCCCGGCCCTACTTGGTACCGCCCGTGGTACCACACCGGCCCCGCCGCTGTCCCGGGGCCCGCGGGCACCGGCGCTGTTCCAGAGCCCGGCGTTGTGCCAGGGTCCGTGGGCGCTGTCCGGCTCCCCCCCCCGGCCCTACTTGGTACCGCCCGTGGTACCACACCGGCCCCGCCGCTGTCCCGGGGCCCGCGGGCACCGGCGCTGTTCCAGAGCCCGGCGTTGTGCCAGGGTCCGTGGGCGCTGTCCGGCTCCCCCCCCCGGCCCTACTTGGTACCGCCCGTGGTACCACACCGGCCCCGCCGCTGTCCCGGGGCCCGCGGGCACCGGCGCTGTTCCAGAGCCCGGCGTTGTGCCAGGGTCCGTGGGCGCTGTCCGGCTCCCCCCCCCGGCCCTACTTGGTACCGCCCGTGGTACCACACCGGCCCCGCCGCTGTCCCGGGGCCCGCGGGCACCGGCGCTGTTCCAGAGCCCGGCGTTGTGCCAGGGTCCGTGGGCGCTGTCCGGCTCCCCCCCCCGGCCCTACTTGGTACCGCCCGTGGTACCACACCGGCCCCGCCGCTGTCCCGGGGCCCGCGGGCACCGGCGCTGTTCCAGAGCCCGGCGTTGTGCCAGGGTCCGTGGGCGCTGTCCGGCTCCCCCCCCCGGCCCTACTTGGTACCGCCCGTGGTACCACACCGGCCCCGCCGCTGTCCCGGGGCCCGCGGGCACCGGCGCTGTTCCAGAGCCCGGCGTTGTGCCAGGGTCCGTGGGCGCTGTCCGGCTCCCCCCCCCGGCCCTACTTGGTACCGCCCGTGGTACCACACCGGCCCCGCCGCTGTCCCGGGGCCCGCGGGCACCGGCGCTGTTCCAGAGCCCGGCGTTGTGCCAGGGTCCGTGGGCGCTGTCCGGCTCCCCCCCCCGGCCCTACTTGGTACCGCCCGTGGTACCACACCGGCCCCGCCGCTGTCCCGGGGCCCGCGGGCACCGGCGCTGTTCCAGAGCCCGGCGTTGTGCCAGGGTCCGTGGGCGCTGTCCGGCTCCCCCCCCCGGCCCTACTTGGTACCGCCCGTGGTACCACACCGGCCCCGCCGCTGTCCCGGGGCCCGCGGGCACCGGCGCTGTTCCAGAGCCCGGCGTTGTGCCAGGGTCCGTGGGCGCTGTCCGGCTCCCCCCCCCGGCCCTACTTGGTACCGCCCGTGGTACCACACCGGCCCCGCCGCTGTCCCGGGGCCCGCGGGCACCGGCGCTGTTCCAGAGCCCGGCGTTGTGCCAGGGTCCGTGGGCGCTGTCCGGCTCCCCCCCCCGGCCCTACTTGGTACCGCCCGTGGTACCACACCGGCCCCGCCGCTGTCCCGGGGCCCGCGGGCACCGGCGCTGTTCCAGAGCCCGGCGTTGTGCCAGGGTCCGTGGGCGCTGTCCGGCTCCCCCCCCCGGCCCTACTTGGTACCGCCCGTGGTACCACACCGGCCCCGCCGCTGTCCCGGGGCCCGCGGGCACCGGCGCTGTTCCAGAGCCCGGCGTTGTGCCAGGGTCCGTGGGCGCTGTCCGGCTCCCCCCCCCGGCCCTACTTGGTACCGCCCGTGGTACCACACCGGCCCCGCCGCTGTCCCGGGGCCCGCGGGCACCGGCGCTGTTCCAGAGCCCGGCGTTGTGCCAGGGTCCGTGGGCGCTGTCCGGCTCCCCCCCCCGGCCCTACTTGGTACCGCCCGTGGTACCACACCGGCCCCGCCGCTGTCCCGGGGCCCGCGGGCACCGGCGCTGTTCCAGAGCCCGGCGTTGTGCCAGGGTCCGTGGGCGCTGTCCGGCTCCCCCCCCCGGCCCTACTTGGTACCGCCCGTGGTACCACACCGGCCCCGCCGCTGTCCCGGGGCCCGCGGGCACCGGCGCTGTTCCAGAGCCCGGCGTTGTGCCAGGGTCCGTGGGCGCTGTCCGGCTCCCCCCCCCGGCCCTACTTGGTACCGCCCGTGGTACCACACCGGCCCCGCCGCTGTCCCGGGGCCCGCGGGCACCGGCGCTGTTCCAGAGCCCGGCGTTGTGCCAGGGTCCGTGGGCGCTGTCCGGCTCCCCCCCCCGGCCCTACTTGGTACCGCCCGTGGTACCACACCGGCCCCGCCGCTGTCCCGGGGCCCGCGGGCACCGGCGCTGTTCCAGAGCCCGGCGTTGTGCCAGGGTCCGTGGGCGCTGTCCGGCTCCCCCCCCCGGCCCTACTTGGTACCGCCCGTGGTACCACACCGGCCCCGCCGCTGTCCCGGGGCCCGCGGGCACCGGCGCTGTTCCAGAGCCCGGCGTTGTGCCAGGGTCCGTGGGCGCTGTCCGGCTCCCCCCCCCGGCCCTACTTGGTACCGCCCGTGGTACCACACCGGCCCCGCCGCTGTCCCGGGGCCCGCGGGCACCGGCGCTGTTCCAGAGCCCGGCGTTGTGCCAGGGTCCGTGGGCGCTGTCCGGCTCCCCCCCCCGGCCCTACTTGGTACCGCCCGTGGTACCACACCGGCCCCGCCGCTGTCCCGGGGCCCGCGGGCACCGGCGCTGTTCCAGAGCCCGGCGTTGTGCCAGGGTCCGTGGGCGCTGTCCGGCTCCCCCCCCCGGCCCTACTTGGTACCGCCCGTGGTACCACACCGGCCCCGCCGCTGTCCCGGGGCCCGCGGGCACCGGCGCTGTTCCAGAGCCCGGCGTTGTGCCAGGGTCCGTGGGCGCTGTCCGGCTCCCCCCCCCGGCCCTACTTGGTACCGCCCGTGGTACCACACCGGCCCCGCCGCTGTCCCGGGGCCCGCGGGCACCGGCGCTGTCCCGGGGTCCGCCGCTGCCCTGAGGCTTGCGCCATCCTGTGGCCCGTGGGCACCGGCGCTGTTCCAGAGCCCGGCGTTGTGCCAGGGTCCGCGGGCACCGGCGCCTGGCGCTGTCCGGCTCCCCCCTGGCCGTACTTGGTACCGCCCGTGCCCTCAGGCACCGGCCCCGCCGCTGTCCCGGATATTTATCTGTGACTTTTCTGAATAACTCAAGTCCAGTGCACAGGTTAAGCTCTCTAGGAGTGTTTAACTACTGGGAAAATATTCAGGTGATTAGAACTGTCGTTCCTCTGCTGCTGTGAGAGCAAATCCGAGGTGTTGAGCAGGCACTGACTCTTCATGGGCACGGTGTTTTCCAGCCTGACCAAGCACACACTCGTGGCTCTTAGAGGAGACAAAAGCTTTGAAACAAAGTCTTTCAGGCCACCTAATGCAGTAGAGATGTAAGAGGACAAATCAAATTTACAGACGTGGCTTAGATTGGGAGATATACTCTCAAAGCCAATTTGTGTCATTTTATTCTAAGATTCTAAGTCAGAGGTCCCTGTATGGTTTGAATTAGGTTGGGACAGGGGTATTCTGCAAAGTCAGATCTGGAGAAGTTTTTATTCAGGGCATTTGAAATTGAGTAGGGGCCATCCAGCATTTCTGTAATACTCTCAAATAAAACATTCCAGAACACAAACTTCCATGTGACAAAGAAAATTATGAATACCTCAAAATGGAGATCTCTATCTTGTAGTAAATATTGAGGAACAGGATTTCGTATGTGTATCAAAAGAGAAAGTGAGAATTTCAGAGGGTGCTGCTTTCAAAATAACAATTTTAAAAACCCAAAGAACAGAAGGAAGCTCTACCAAAAGCAGCAAGAAGACCTCGGCAGCACTGAGTTAGTTAATGGCTGGACTCGGTGATCCTAGAGGTCTTTTCCAACCTTGGTGATTGTGTGATTCTAAGACTATTTCGGCAGAGGGATAAGCCCCTGGCTCCCACTGCTGAGCTCAGCTGCCAGAAAAGTTCCCCGGGAAGTAGCACAATCTTTGTTTGGTCATTAAAGCAGAAAAAGAGAGAGGGAATCTTAGGAAATGCTTGAAACGATTAGGTGATCTTAACTCTAAGGAGCTAAACAAATGCAAAGCAATTCCCCCCTCAGCCCCTCGTGCTACTGTAGAATGTAATCTCATTTCTAAACACACAATTACAGAAAATAAAAAGAAAAGAAAAGAATAATTAATTTCTGCTTCCTCATGCAAATCCTCTGACCAATCATTTAGGGATCAGGGGCAATTCAGCTTCTTGTGCAAATTCCAAACTGAAGGCCTGAAAAAAACCTAAGTGAATGGATTTACTTTTCTAAGAACCAGAATTAACAAAGGTTCCATTTTCCATGCTTATGTGCCTGGCCAGACAGCCCTTGCTGACAAGCTCTCAAAAAACATGTGTTGGCCTGTTGAAAAGGCCCCAGTGTTGACTGACAGACAATTGAAGTGACAAATTGTTTCATTGTACTTGGCAGGGAGAGCGCTGTATTAGATAATTATGGCGAGGAGGGAAGCGCCGGGTCACAGGTCAGAAGACACGTCTGACCCTGTTTTCTGAAAGCCCTGAAAGGAGCCCACGCCCGGCAGAGCAGCGTGGGGCTGCTGGCTGCTGCTCCTTCCGCTGGGCTGATTAGGAGCTAACGAGCACGGAGTGGGGAGTCCTGGCTCCCAGGACGGGTGTGTGGCTCTCAGGATGGGTGTGTGGCTCCCAGAAGGGGTGTGTGGCTCCCAGGATGGGTACATGGCTCCTAAAAGGGGTGTGTGGCTCCCAAGATGGGTGTGTGGCTGTCAGGAAAGGTGTGCGGCTCCCAAGACGGGTGTGCAGCTCTCAGGATGGGTTTGTGGCTCCCAGGATGGGTGTGTGCCTCCCAGGACATGTTTGTGGCTCCCAGGATGGATGTGTGGCTCCCAGAAGGGGTGTGTGGCTGTCAGGAAAGGTGTGCAGCTCTCAGGATGGGTTTATGGCTCCCAGGATGGGTGTGTGGCTCCCAAGATGGGTGTGCAGCTCTCAGGAAAGGTGTGTGGCTCTCAGGAAAGGTGTGTGGCTGTCAGGATGGGTTTATGGCTCCCAGAACGGCAGCTCTCAGGATGGGTTTGTGGCTCCCAGGATGGGTGTGTGCCTCCCAGGACATGTTTGTGGCTCCCAGGATGGATGTGTGGCTCTCAGGACAGGTACATGGCTCCTAGAACAGGTGTGTGGCTCCCAAGATGGGTGTATGGCTCCCAGAATAGGTGTGTAGCTCTCAAGATGGCCATGTGGCTCCCAGGACACGTTTGTGGCTCCCAGGACACGTCTGTGGCTCCCAGGATGGCCGTGTGGCTCCCAGGACACGTCTGTGGCTCCCAGGATGGCTCTGTGCCTCCCAGAGGGATGTGTGGCTCCCCGGATGGCCGTGTGGCTCCCAGGACACGTCTGTGGCTCCCAGGATGGCTCTGTGCCTCCCAGAGGGATGTGTGGCTCCCCGGATGGCCGTGTGGCTCCCAGGACACGTCTGTGGCTCCCAGGATGGCTCTGTGCCTCCCAGAAGGGATGTGTGGCTCCCAGGATGGCCGTGTGGCTCCCAGGACACGTCTGTGGCTCCCAGGACACGTTTGTGCCTCCCCAGCAGCACCCACCACCCCTCGCTGGCTCCGGGGAGCACTGGCAGCTGCCTTCAGCAGAACGTTGGGACACTCCCACCTTTCAAGCAGCACCAGACCCCTGTGAGCACCTCAGCAGTGTGTGCTCTGAGCTGGCAGGGAAAAGCACCGTGTCTGGCCCTGATTGCTGTGCCAGGCACTTGGGCACTGGCACCTTCCCTTGCCAGCCTGCAAATGCCAGCAGGAGCAGCCCCACCCCACCAGGGCCTGGGGTTTTTTTTTTGCAGGCTACACCAGAGTACAGCTAATAGTTATTGCAGCTTCTCTCCTGCCACAGAAATAAAATATGGCATGGAATCACAGCACAGCTACTCCATTGAGAGCAATGCTGCACTGAGTAATACCAATAATTCAAAACAGATGAGCCAAAGGCTCGAGCACTATGGGCTCAGTATCCCAGTCTGCCCTGACCCCTGGAATTCGCTGAAAGTTACCTTGAGACTCGCCAGAACTCTTTTGTAACTTCTGTGAGGGTTATTTATTGCAAAGTCATAAATATTTGCTATGGATTTTCTCCATCAATCTACAAAATGAATTAGGTTAGAAAAAAATGTATGTACTTGGATTTTGGGCATGTGTTTCCCAGGCAGGGGAGAAAGCATTGGATCTCCATTGTGCAGAAGAGGGGCTGCTGCAGAGCTTTGGGCTCTGCTGCCTGCACTAATTAATTCCCTTCCACAAACAGTTTAAAATGCACAGTACAATTGAGAAAGGGGGAAGGGAGGAAAGAGATTCTTCTTTAAATCTCTTTTAAAAGCTTTCATAAGATTATTTATGGAGAAAGGAAAATTCTGTTTCCCTCTCCTCCTTCCCAGACACCCTGCCAGTCCATTAAAACCCTGAGAGGCAGCATGGTGTCCCCCAGGGAATCACCCTTAAGTCAAAGTCTACCTCAGAAGCCAGCACTGGCAGCTGGATGTGGGGATGGAAGGAGGGTGCCCAGGCTCCTCTCTTTCCATCCCAAGGCAAAGCTGTCTTGGGGCAAAGCCACCCCATTTTTTCACTGTTAAAAAGAGGAGGGAGAGCAGGACTTGCCTTGCCTTTCTCTTAAGTTTTTCAACAAGTTTTTATTCAGAAAAGCACTTAAATGAGACCTTAACTTTGAGGATACTACAGTAGAATTTGAGCATAGGTGGATGCTGTACCTGGTGGTGAGGGGGTGACAGTGACAAGTGGGGTAAGTTCTTCCCCCAGAGGCTGCTCAGAGCAGTGGTCACAGAGCAGTGGTCACAGCCCCAAGCCTGCCAGAGCTCAAGTGTTTGGACAAGGCTCTCAGGCACAGGGTGGGATCCTCAGACACATGAGCAAGGGCCAGGAGTTGGACTTTGATGATCCCTGTGTGATGATCCCTTCTAATTAAGCCTCCAGGGTCCTGCACCTTTTCAGCCACTGTCAGGTGACTGCACGGGGCCTGGCAGCCTGTGTTTCCAGACAGCAATTCACACACAGTCCTGCACTCCTACAGCTGGTCATCCTGCCACCAACAGCTCCTGAAAAGCTTTGCATGAATGAGCTGATCTAGCTTTGTTTCTGCTCCCGTGCTTTGCCCTTTACCCTTTGGCCTTTGCCCAGCTCTGTGGCCACAGGAGCAAGGGTCTGGCCACAGATGACTGCACAGCTGCCCAGATGCTTATTGTGCATGGCACAATGAGCCATGGTGGGGCCCGCAGCTCCTGCTGCTCCTCACCCCAGCCACTGCCATGCTTGGTAGAACACCAATCCCCACCATTTTTTTTTTTCCCTGCTGCAGGGAAGGCTCCAGTGCAGTCCGTCGTGTGGGCTGTGTTCCATGCTCCCTGGTGCCAGGGAAAAGGGCTGTTGTTTTTTGTGTACTTGGAGCTGTGCCTTGTTTCCATTCTGCTTTTCTTTCCCCGTACCTGTGCAGCAAACCCAAGCCCTGCCAGCCCTGCCTTTCCCCTCTTGGTGAGAGCCCTTGGTGCTGGGGGGACCCAGCCTGCAGGCAGCCAGGGCTCTGGTCAGCGCTGAGGAGCTGCTTGTGGCCCATGCCAGGCCACAAGAATGCCTTTCACTGCACATAGGTAAGGTCAGATCAGCTGGCCTTGATGCTGAGGATCTGCCTGGGGCTTCTTGTGTGTCCAACAGCATCTAGATGTCAGTGCTGCATGTGCAGGTGCAGATCTGTGTGTGTGCCACATGCACACCTGCATCAGCTGGCCACCACCTCTGCACACAGGCTCCAGGCTGAGTACCAGAGCAGGAGGAAAAGTTGAGAGAGGGAGCATGGCAGGAGGAGCTGTTTGTTCAGTCAATGATTTACCAGATGTGTACACTGTACTAAAGACTTGTAAACATACTTTAATGGCCAGCTGTAAATCCAGGCAGTAGCAGGGCCAGCTTCATCTCCATCAGATGTGTCTTAAGAACAGCACAGGAAGGGCTGTGAATCACTTTGTTGCAGGCTCTGTCAGCTCTGCAATTATGCATGTAAATCAAAGAACCAATGTCCTCAGGTCAGAATTATTGGAGTGACATGAAAGGTTTCATGGCCAGCAGCTTCTCCTTTGCTGGGTTCCCTGCAGTCTTCCCCAGAGGGCATCTCCAGAACGTTGGGTTTCCGTCCCAGTGCCCCAAGTGCGTGGCTGTGTTTTCACTGACTATGCTGGAAGTCTCTTTTGTTAATCACTGAAGCACAGCGTCATTAGTGAGAAGTGCAGAGTGTACACAAAGAGGAACTTGCCAAATTACTAATAAGCAGAAACTCCATCCATCTTAATGAGACAGGGTTAAGAAAATAGCAACCTAGAATATACACAATGGAGCCTTTCCAATCTGCTTATTTACTCCTGTTAGAAAGTAGTTCTGAACTCCATCTCTGGTCCAGCCTGGAGACTGCCACATCGTTTCCAAACCACAGGTATCTTATGATCTTGCAAATCATTTAGCATGAGAAGGATAAATAAATAAGTGGACAAATGGCTCAAAAAAAAATTAGAGGGAAGCGGGCAGATAGGATTGCTGAAGAGCAAGAAGCATGAGGAGATGTTTCCTCATGGTGGGCTGGTCTCCTGTTCCCTTCCTTTGGGGTCCTCACAAAAGCAGCTGAGGGTCCCCATGCTCTCAGGGAGCACAGGGCCACTTTTGGGCTGAGCCTTCCATCAGGCCAGCCCAGCAGTGTGATTTATACCTCCCCAGTGACTTCCAGCACTTCCCCAGGTTACTCTGGCAACCCAGAAGGGGTGTGCACCCACACAAACGTGCCTGCACACCTGTGCTCCCCAGCCACATTTTTCTTTTGTTGGGTAAGGAATGACTTGCAGTGCCTTTCACGCGTGCAGCTTGGCTGCTGCTGTTTTATTGAACACCAGCACTTGCTCTATGTTATTCAGGCAAACTTTATATGTGCCACAGACCCTCTCAGCAGCCTGCACCTGGTCCAGGGCAAAGCTGAGCCTTGTGGAGAAGAATGTGCTGTAATGCAGCAAGTTATTATAGGATAAATATTTATAAGCCCCTGTAAACATTTGCCATCGGTTCCCTCCTGGGACTAGGGGCAGACGGTCAAGAGTTTCACCAGTGCTGAAGGCATTAGCTCTTGTAGTCCTTTATATGTTAGCTAGTAAATCTGTTGTTGGTCACGTATAGTTATAGCATTTATTGGTGCTAATTTCACACAAACAGGAGACATCAGCTGCAATTGTTGCGTGCCTTGATCCTGGCCCAGCTTTTGGTGAAGGTGTCTCCTGCAGCCCCAGGGGCACTGGGCACCTGGCTGAGGCATCAGACAGCTGCAAAAACTCCCTGTGCAGATTCCCTTATCATGGGGTGAAGGAGTGCTCCTGGCTGCATCAGTGTTACTGGAGTCTTGGAGCAATCTGCTGAAAAAAACAGAAAACAACCATGGCAAAACCAACATCCTGCTCGGGCACTGACCCTGGCAGGAGCTATCAGCTCTCGGTGGGCTGAGGGTGGTCTAACCTGAAGCAAATATTCCCTGGGGGTGTCCAGGAGCTGTCCTGCTGCAGGGGTGGCATGGTGGGCACTCCAGGTAGGGACAGGGTAGGTGGGCTGCCTCTGCTGGTGCATCCCATCTGCCCCCAGAGAGGGGCACCAAGGGACAGTGTGAGCCTTGGGACAGGGACTGTGGCGATCCTGGCCCTGGGTTTGTTCATCTCCCCCGTCACTGCTGCCTCTGCTGGGGCTGAGATGGGGCTAATGCAGTGGTGGGAAACTGGAGAAGAAATGCCAGGGCAGGCAAGGCCGTGACTCCTCCATGCCCTCAAGTGCAGGCGTAAAACAATGAGCCCTGGGCAATGAGCGCTTGTTGCATGGGAGTCTTTGGGGGCTCCACTTTGCTGCTCATGCACGAAAGCCAGTCATTTGGCAAAAATCAGCTCAGTTAGCAGGCTTTGTTCATAAAGAGCCAGGGCCTGAATGGACTCGGGGCTAATATATTCTATTATCCCATGCCTGCCTGTTTCCCCAGGGCAGCATGCAGGGAAAGGCGCATTCCAGCACCAGGTGGCCAGGGCAGAGTGTGCCCAGTGTGGGCAGGGAGGGTGGGACAGGTGGGAGAACCTCTGCCAGCAGCACGGGGACGTGTCCCCTGCCACCTGCCCTGTCACCACCCAGCACACACGTGGAGCAGGGTGGGATGCAGAGCTGTAGATGAGGGCAGAGTGCCTGGTCCTGCAGGCTGCTGGGATGAACAATGGAGCCAGAAATAGGCACGGTTAATTGGGCTGGGCTTTTCACGGGGCAGGAGAGGTCTTGGGACAGCCAGAATGGTGTGTGGTGCAAAGCGCCTCGTTATTCAGTAAGAAAATGTTAGCCCCTGTGGGAAAGGCAGCAATAAATGGCTATGACATTAGAGACAAGGCAGAGATTTAAGGAGCAGTGGGCTACATAATTATGAAGGGAAATGGCTGCACAGGCTTCACTCAGAAAAGTTCCTGTGCAGTCTGGAAGAGATGTGTTGGAAGAGCAGCCCTTCATGGGCAGCTGCTTTCTAAGAGGTCTTATATCATGTATTAAGCAATTTATTGGCCTAGACCAGAGTTGGCATTTTCATTTGGTTTAGGTTTTTTCCTCATTCTCCCTGGTTTCTTATATTCTTTTTTTAAATAAAAAATGGTTTGCCAGCAATTGTATTTGCTGGTCAATTGTATTTCAGTTTAAAATTTACTCTTGATTTCCCATTCAGGCTCTGTTGTCATGAATGTGGATGTCAGCCACAGGAGAGAGAAGGGAGCCAGCAAAGTCCTTCCCTGAGCCAAGTTCAGGAACTGTCCAGACCATGCATGTGGTCAGATTTAGCAGCCAAGGCATGCTGAACTGTAGCTTGGCTCGAGAGCTGTGAACTGTGGCAGGCTCAGCAGCTACTGCTCAGCTGTCAGGGCTGCAGTGCCACCCACAAATCAGTGTGGGATGCTCCAGGACACATGTCCCTGGGGTGACCCTGACAGGACTTTTCCTGGTGCCATGTGGTAAACGCTGACCTGCACATGACTGGAACCCTGATTGTTGTTTTGTTGCAGTGTTACTGCTGTTTCCTTTGGAGAGCTCTCCAACTTTTGAACAAGAGCTTCCCAAGATCCACCGTGCCTGCCTGTGATATTCCTGTTGCATGCCTCATGCTGGAACAGAAGGATCAGAGCAGTGCCAAAGTCAAACACCCCCATTGCTGCTCTGCAAACAGAGAGGCTCTGAGACTTTCTATGATCTTGCTATGGCAGATGAAGAGGCACTGGCACAGTTTGGTTCCCAACCAGAGACTTGTGCCCGTGGATGTAACACCTGGGTGCAAATCAGGATGTCTGGATAAATCCTTCAGCAGATCAGTGCCCTGTTTCACATTGCACAAAAAAGTGGGACACAGCACTATTTTCTAAATCCTCAAAATGAGCTGTTTCAGCGTTTCTAAACTAGTTTTGGTAAAAGCAGATTCTATACTGTCAGAATTTCTCAAGGAACGAGAAATCCATTTTGCAGCTGTTTCTTGGTACAAGCAGTGATCAGTGCTTTGCCATCATTTCCTGAGCCCAAGTCTCCATCCAGCTGCCTCTTTTGCTCCGGGTCCCCTGTTTACCGCTAAATTCTTCACTTCATTAGTGGCGCTAACTGGCTGCTCTGTTCTGCTGGCCCTCAGGTGAAAGTGCCTCTTTCAGGCTTCCAGGCTGCAGAGCCTCTTCCATTTGCCTCTCAATGAGGTGTAGTTCCTGTTGTAAGTGGTACAAGTTGTTCCAGCAGCAGGCAGGGGAGCCTTGGAGGATTCCGGACCGAGCGAGCTCAGTGCCCTGCAGGCACTCCGGGGCAGAGCTGCTCCATGGCCAGATGTGCACAAGCACCGAGAGAGCCTCTCCTGCCTGGCCTGCACCAGGGGCACCCTGCTCTGCCCCGAGGCAGCCGCGGGAGCCGTGCGGGCACCCGGGCAGCGCCCGGCTCCATCCTCCGCGCACCCAGCTCCTGCCAGCAAGGTAAGGGTGCCGAGGGGCCGCTGCTGCTGGAGGAACGGGGAATGCAGCTCCTGCTCCTCCGGCACATCTGGAGCAGGGTGCCCTTTACAGATCAGGACCCTTCTCCTGGTTTTTTTTTTTTTTTTTTTCCCTTTCTTTCTTTCAATATCATGGTTTCTGTTGGAATTTGCCAACTAGGAAATGAGTTCCGCACAGGTCCAGTACAGGCTCACAGAAATATCTGCAACTTTGAACAGGAGCGCCGGGACATCCCGGGCCAGCCCGGCTTCGGAGACCGGGAACGGCCCCGGGGGGTTCGGGCCGCGGTGCTCCGGGGGGGGGTGGTCTCTGGGTACCCCCGAGCTGCCCCGGCTCCACGCCGAGCGGGCCCTCAGCCGCTGCAGTTGGGGCCGAGCCGTGCCGAGCCGAGCGGAACCGGGCCGGGCAGGCCTTCAACCGGTGCAGGTAGCGCTGGGCCGAGCCGGGCCGAGCCGGGCCGGGCCGGGCAGGCCCTCGGTGCTGTCGGGGCCGCCGTCGGCGGGGGGCGGCGATGGGCAGCGTGAGGGGGCCCGGCGGGGCCGCCCTGCGTGCCTTGCTGTCGGTGGCCGCCGGGCTGCTGGCCTGCGGCGTGGCCAGCGAGTACGACTATGTCAGCTACCAGTCAGACCTGGGCCCTTACCCTGGCGGGCGCTTCTACGCCAAACCCCACCAGTGCGTGGCCATCCCCGCCGACCTGCGGCTTTGCCACAGCGTGGGCTACGACAAGATGGTGCTGCCCAACCTGCTGGACCACGAGACCATGGCCGAGGTGAAGCACCAGGCGAGCAGCTGGGTGCCGCTGCTCAACAAGAATTGCCACATGGGCACCCAGGTGTTCCTCTGCTCCCTCTTTGCCCCCGTCTGCCTGGACCGGCCCGTCTACCCCTGCCGCTGGCTCTGCGAGGCCGTGCGCGACTCCTGCGAGCCTGTCATGCAGTTCTTTGGCTTCTTCTGGCCAGAGATGCTCAAGTGTGACCAGTTTCCCCAGGATGACGTCTGCATTGCCATGACAGCTCCCAATGCCACCGAGGTCTCCAGGCCCAAAGGTAAGGCGTGCTGCAGCCTTGCTGCTGGCACTCCTCCCTGAGCTGACAGGGCAGGTGCTGGCCCAGGAGGGGACTGAAGGGGTTCTTGTGGCAGGAGGAGGCTCACCTGAACTCTTCTTGGCAGCAGGAAGAGTTCAAGTGTCTGTGTTTCCTGTCCCAAAGAAGGTGGGATGCCCTGCCAGCTCCTCATCCCTATCCCGGAGCCTTGGGACAGGCTTGGAGCACGGTGGGGTTGTGCCTGTTCTGACCCCTGCACATGCACTGGGGCTGGGCTCCAGCCCTGATGGACCAAGGCGTGACCCTCTGTCCTCAGATACTGCACTGACCTGGTTCTGCTCCCCAGCCAGACTCCTGCAGGGCTGCCCTGGGCAGCAGGATTTGTGTGGTCTCCACAGCAGAAAGTGCTGGCTGGCTGGAACCAGCAGTGACGGCAGTACTGGCTGGGTCCCCCATGTCCAGTGCAGTCCTAGAACAAGAGGCTGGGCAGCTGGTGGCTGGTCGTGCAGTGGAGATCCAGCCTTGCCCTCAGGTGGGCTGTGGGCTGGAGAAGGGAGCAAGGAACCTGCCCAGAAACAACTAGGGAAAGTGAATGTGGTTCGTGTTTGTTTCCATTGCATGCAGCACGTTTCTGTGGTGCCAGACTGGCTTGTTCAAGTTGCAGTGAGTGCAGCTTGTTGCTGGAAACTTGAAAATAAATAAATACCCTGGTGTCACTTCGGTGTTTGCTATTGGAGCACTGTGGAAGGCTGGCAGGAGGAGTGTTTGTAGAGGGAGATGGCAGGGGACTCTAAGAGAGCTTTTTGGGCAGCAGGTCATCATTGAAGGGAATTGTCACTCCTGATTCCACGGGGGCGTAGTGCCAGTGCTCGGAGGGGAGGGGGCTGAGTGGTTTTTGTGGCTTCTGTGTTGTGTCAGAGCTCGTCTGCAGGGACGTCTGCCCTTTGCAGTTACCTGTACGGACAAAAGCTGTATGTGGTGCTCGACTGGGAGGGGTAACCCAGCCTGTGGGGACTGTGCAGTGTCATCCTGCCCATTTGAAAGGACTCATACTTCAGAGAGCCCCTCTGATAGAGGACAGGAGCAGAGTGCATCCTGCACTGAGGGCTCTCAGGAGCTGTGTGGGGACAGTGCAGAGCAGTGGCACGGTGACTGTGGCATGGCAGGCACAGGGGACACCCAGGCTCAGTACCCAGAGGAGCTGTACTCAGGATCCCATGTCACATCTCGGTGACATCCAGAATGTGAAGTTTGTTCCAGTGCCAGGGGGAACTGGGAGCCTGAGCTCTGGCTGATCCCCTTGCCAGGGACCAGCCTCTCCCTGCAGGGATGGCAGCACAGCCATACTGTCCTCCTTGTCATGGCTTGCCCTTCCTGATGTGACTGCTGGAGAAACCTTGTTGTTTTCCAGGAATGCTCTAATTTAATATGTCTTATGTGAACCTGGACCCTTGGTCAAGACCGCGGCCGTGTTCCGTGTTGCAGGTACAAAGGTTGCTTTTATTTCCCCAGGGACTTGCAGCCAAGCTTGCTCCTGGGACAGCTGGGTCTGAGCTGCCCCTTCCAGGCTCTGAAACAGAGTCTGAGCTGTGTGCAGATCATTCATTTTACAGACATTAATGAGCCAGGACTTAGGAACAGTCTTCTAAATGAGCAGCATCTGCCAGGTTTTCCACTGAGCAGTTTAACGACTTTCTCTTCACCTTTTGGACCTGTCTTGAAGGCAGCAGTAGGGTGGGACACTGCTGCTTTCTTGTGGTGCCTCAAACAGTTTGGAGTGAAAAAAAAGCAAACTCCAAGTGAATTGCAGCCACTGGTGTGGTGTGGCCAGCACTGCTGATGTCCTGCATGCCACAGAGGCTCTGTTAGTGGCCCATGAGGCACTGGCATTGCTTCAGCTCTGGTACTGCCGCCTCCTGCAGATGTCGAGTCATCCTGGGTGACCTGCAGCTCTGTCCTTGTCCCTGTGCTGGCTGGGTACTTGTCTGCCTGGGTTGTGCACCCTGTCCATGGTTTGTCTGTGTTTTCTGTCAGCACCAGCCCCTGGAGTCCCTTTGCTCTTGGTTGTGTTTCCTGTTGATTCAAAGAGGGTCAGAACCAAGCAGTGTCCCCCCTTTTCTCCTGGTACTAATAAGAACAAACCCTTTCAGTTTTTTTCCCCCATTAACACCTTGAAATTGGAATTTGTTTCTGCCTCTCAAAGAGCTGACCTGCTGAATTCCTTTCTCCTTAAGCACAGGCAGTAAAGCCTGCAGGCCCACAGGATGCATCAGGGGAGTTGCAGATTAATACAGCATTACACATTCCTTCTCTTGCCCCTGGAGTAAGCTGGCTCTGCAGCCAGGCATTGGAAAATGGTCAGCAGGGAACAAGTGAGCTGGAGGCAGGCTGAGATTGTGCTTGGAGCTGAGCTGTCAGCTGCAGCAGATGGGCCCCAGCCAGCCTGCAGTGGGCCCCCAGGGTGGGCTGGGGATGTCTGCTCTAGTGCCTCAGCAGTCTTTGGATTGCAGTTTTGGGGGAGCTGTGGCTCCACAGAACAGCAGTTTTCCTGGGGCACAGAGCTGTGCAGGAGCTGGCTGGGCCCCATTTGTGTTCCTGACTGAAGTGTGATGTGGTGATCCAGAGCAGAGGACAATTTTTCTTCCCATTGACAGGGGACAGTGTCTCCAGTAGCTGTGAAAGGGCTGCAGGAGGCAGGAGTGGAGGATGGGCTGATTTACACTGGATATAAGGAGGAAGTTTTTACAGTGAGGGTTGTAAAACACCGGCACAGATTATCTACAAACATGGTGGGTGCCCCGTCCTTGGAAATGTTCATGGTCAGGTTTGGTGGGACTCTGAGCAACCTGATCAAGGTTATTGATTAGGGCAGGGGGACTGTGTGTAAGTGAGGCTGCTGCCTGTGGAAGGGGCTATCCAGGGGCTCCCAGGTCCAGCCCTCAGGCTGGCTGTTGGCTCTGGGCAGCAAGGCAGGGGTCTCTGCCACCTTGGGTGTGTTACAGCCTCCTGTGGGGCTGCTGGAGCACAGCTAGAACAAAGCCTGTATTTGCACCAGGGAACAATGAGTCTTGTTTTCCATTTTTGTTTGCTTTTTTTTTTTTCTATTTTAATTGATTGGCTGGAAAACTCACAGAGTGGATGCAGTGGTGGCTTTCATGTTTGTCTGGCTGGTGTAGGCTTGGCTTGGCCAGCCTCCTCGTGTGCACTTTGGCTGCTGAGGCAGATTGAAGTGCTTGGCATGGCAGGTACCCCTGCTTGTTCCTGACAGTGGTGCCCAGCACAGTGATGTACTCCTGGCTCTGCAGCAGATGGAGGGCTGGGCCTGTGTCACCTTCCTACGAGAATAAGAAGGCCATGAGCACAGTAAATGTGCAGCCAGGAAAGAAATATTGTAGCTATGGATGTCATCATGTCTCCAAAGGCTGGCTTCTGCCTGTGTCACTGAGTGAGATGGTGATAGTGGCATTGCGTGTTAGGGTTCTGGAAGAAGAGGTGATGGACAGAAGTACAGAGAGTGTGGGGCTCTGGAGGTGGATGTTGGTGCTGTGAGGGCTGACTTGTGACTTGCACACAGGAGCGAGCAGAAGGCCAGTTGCTCTGCATGTGTGATTAATAAAGTCATGGTGCACGTCCCCAGGAATCAGCGTTTGGCACAGAAGGGATTTGGGGGTGGCAACAGGGGAAGAACAAGCCACAGAAAATGAATGTCTGGCCTGAATCCCCATGGGGCATCTGTGGCTGGGGAGACATGACACTATGGTCGTGGCTGTGCCTCCCTCACCAGCTGTGCTGGCTCTGCACCCCTCGTTCTGAGACACCTCTCTGCTTTTTCTGTCCAGCTATACTGTGGATTTGCTGGCCTGGCTGAGGGCTGGAAGGCCATGAGTGCTCTGTTTACATGCAGGGACTGGCAGATGTTTTGCTGCAGTGTTGTCCCTGAGAATAACTCCCTTGTGTGGGAAGAGCCCTCCGTCTTGCTGGACCAGGAACAAGCAGCATCTCCCAGCTCAATAAATTCATCTGCCAGTAGCTCAAGTCTACGTCTGTGCCGCTGGGTGGTCTGCTCCAACTGCAGATGGGGACTTGGAAACAGATTCTTATTCTCTGGTGAAGTGAGATTTCCTCCCAGGACAGATCCCAGTGAAATCCCCTGGGCTGGCATTTCCCAGGAGGCAGATGTTGACCACGGCCAGCAGAGGTGACTCTGCTCTGCTGGAGCCATGAGGCTGCCCTGGGCTCAAAACAAAAGAGAGGGTGACCACTCTTGGTGGTGGCAGCATCCACAAGAGCTGTGCTGCTCCACTCCCAACCAGTGCTGCTCTGGCACAAAGCAGGAGGGAGGGGAGCCAGAGGCTCCCTGAGCCCTGCCTGGGCAGTCTGTGGCGTGGTCCCCAGTGCTGAGGGGAACACTCAGCTGAACTGGGCTGTCCTGGTCCTGAACCCCTTGCCTGGCACCAGGGTGGCACCTTGGCACTTGTGCCATCTCTGGGCAGCATCCTCCTGCTGTGCTGGGGTTTGGGCATTGTGTGCCTGCCTTGGCATGCAGTGAGGAGGCAATGTCAGCAGGCTATGGGCCGTGCCCCTTGGCAGGCGTCTTCCCTCAGCTGAGTCCCTGGCCCTGACAACTCCTTCCTTTGCCAGTGCTGTCCTTTTGCTCTTAGCAGCTGCCTGTGCCTGGCCTTGGGGCCACTGACAGCATTGGAGTGGGGCTGCCTGTGGCCAGTGCTGCCCTGTAAGGTGGTGGATGGTTCCTTACACCCAGCAGGGTGTTGTCCCACACTCCTGGGAGCTGTGACAGGGTGTATGGGTCCCCCTCGAGGGTGACACTGACAGCAAGGGTGTTGTCCCACACTCCTGGGAGCTGTGACAGGGTGCATGGACATGGATCCCCCCTCGAGGGTGACACTGACAGCGTGGGCAGTCTGGCTCTGTGCTGCTTCTGCTGGCTTCTCACCACCTCTCAACTGTCTTCATTTCTTTTCTGTTGCCAGGAACGACCGTGTGTCCCCCGTGTGACAATGAGATGAAGTCAGAGGCCATTGTGGAGCACCTGTGTGCCAGCGAGTTTGGTAAGAAGGAGCACTCCAGGCACGGGGAGGCTTCCCAGCTGGTCGGGGGCAGCGTGACCCCTCTGTGCCTAGACTGGAGCTGCCACATTTCCCTGCCCGTGGTGGTGCTGCTGTGTCCTGCAGTCTGTCCCCAAGGCTGGGCACGTGTGCCTCTAGATGTCACTGTGGGCATGCAGAGGTGGACCTTGGTAAAAAATGCAAAGCTACTCGAAGGCTTTGTCCTAAATGAGTGAGTGAGTGAGACAATCAGTGGTAAACTGAACTTCAGTTAGAAAAAAAGATTATCACAAGGAAATATATTAGCTTTCTCATATCAAACCCAGAATTAAGTGGTTTTGACATCCTTGCTGGTGTGTGTAACTTTCCTGGAAGATTATTAAAGGCATATTGAACAAGGTGTGCATTCCTGGGGGATTAGCACTTGAATGTGCCCTGTACTGGAGCGTGCTTATGCAAACCCAAACCTGCTCTGCATGCTGGTGTGCTACCCTTTCTGCTGGAAATGAATTCTCAACTGTCCTGCAGATTTGGTATGCCAGAAGTCTTTAAGTTCAGCACAGCCTTTTTCCAACAGGGAAAAGCACCAAGAGGAACACCCATGTAATAGTTTCCCAGGAATGTGCATACTTCTGGCTTGGCTGGGGAATGGAAGCAGACATTCAGTGCTTGGCCTGGCTGGGGAGTGGGAGGTGCTGAGTGCTCAGAGCTGGGTGCTCAGAGCTCTGTTCTGAGCCAGGGGCTGGGGCTTTCATCCCAGAGAGGGAGTGAGGGGCACTGGCCAGTGGCAGCAGGGGAGATCTGGTGCTGGTGGGTCACTGTCCCCTTGCCAGAGGTGTGCAGGGAGTGAGCTGAGGGGGTGTCCTGCTGGTAGGAGAGTGCTGGGAAGGGAAATACAAACTCAGCTGCCTGCTTGTCATCAGCTTCTGCTGCTGAATATCCTCCCGTGCTCTGGACAGTTATACAGCAGGGAGCAGAGGCCAAAGCAGAGGAATTCCCTGCCTTGGGACAGTGACTTACCCACAGTGTTACTACTGGGAAAGACAGTGGTGACAGTGTCCAAAGGATGGAATTATTTCCTGGCAGATGTGGCCCATCTGTAGCCAGCTGGGGAGCAGGAACAGGGGATAGGATGCAATAAAGATCCTGCCTGTGCCCTGTGAGGGAAGGCAGTGCAGGATGGGAAGGATCCATCTGTCTCAGCAGAGGGAGTGGCTAGTGGAGGAGGCATCACCTTCAGGAAGTTTTCCCAAAGCACAGTGTATGGTCCTTGGATCTTTGTTTAGTCTTGGGGGGTTACTGTCATGGGGTGATTTCTCAAGGAAAGCTGTTTATCTGGCACTATTATAAACTCCCAAACCTTCAGACTGAGGTTTCTCATGCACGTCCACCAAGGTAAACACTGGCAGCTGACAGGTTACAGAGCCTCATCAAAGCCAGACATGTACAATAAATGTTTAAACTAGCATGTGCTGCATGGGGCAGCTGTTGGTAGGTCTTGCACTTATTCCCACTGTGTAGTTTTCTCTTACATCCCAGCAGCTTGGTACAGAAGAGAGGTGAGGACCACTTTGCCCCCCACAGATGTGTGGCTGTGCCAGTTAGGAAGTGGCTGTGGAGCAGCCCTGGTGTTGTTGGCCTAGAGCACAGTGCAGGAAGAGAGCTGCAGTGAGCTGTGAACACAAACTGTGAAGACAAGGCAGGAGAGGATCTTGGACAAGATGCTGGGGGCAGGAGACTGCCAGCCTTGTGGTCCATCTCAGCTCTGGGTTTGCCTTTGTTTGAGCAGGGATCAATGTGGGCTCCAGGATGCAGCTTTTAGGGCAGCTTTGGGGTGGATGTCAGTGAGGGGTGCCAGCACCCTGGCCTGAGCACAGAGCAGCACAGGGGGCTGGATCAGGCCCGTGGGGATAACTGCAGTGTAGATTTAGGGTAGTGCTGGTGTGCTGAGGGAGCAATGGCAGCAAGAGGAAGCACGAGATCAGCCTCCAGTGCCCCCAGAGCCGCCTCCCCCAGCTGCCCTGGGCTGCAGCCAGCGCTTGTTTCTTACTCCAGGAGTTCATTCCACGCTCTGTTTCTCTTAGTGATTTTATTTATTGTTTCTGCCCTTTCTCCGGGGTCTGGGGGATCCTGCTGAACAGGCTCTGTGGCACTGGGGACTGCAGAACAATCAATACATGCTGTTTATTTTTTCTCTGTGACTGACAGGTCCTTGCCTGCAGCCTTCTCCTGTTACAGCCCTAATGTGTCTTCTGGCAGGTTTCTTCCTTCTCAGTGATTGCTAAAGGAAGGAAAAATGAGGCTGAAGGAACAGTGGAGCTTTCCCTTCTCTCACATTCCCTTTCCTGCACATGAGGTGCTGGAGTGGGGCCCCTGCCTGTGCAGGAGAACAGCAGAGACAGCATCCTAGTCCTGAAAAAGGGGTGGAGGTGCCAGTGGGGAGCAGGAATGATGCGTGGTAGTGGTTTGTGAGCAGGGCACAGGGCTCTGCCCTCAGCTGGTGACTACCCCAGTACAGTGCTGTCCTTGGAGAAGGTTGTGCTGGAATGTTTTTGTGTCCAATGAAAGTAAATGGTGAGAAGGGCTTGTGGGTGGCATGTCAGTCCTGCAGCCCTCTGGGGCTGCTGTGGCATGCAAAGTGGCAGGGGCTGGTGCTGCCAGCAGTGCCACAGCTGGTGCTGAAGCAGCCTGTGGTCACAGGGCAGCTGCTGGGCTGGAAAGGTGGCACTTGCTCCTGCTGTGGGTGACTGTCCTGGGGTCAGCTCCTGCCTGGCAGCCACAGCTGAGGATTGAGTCTGTCTGAGCAAGGGTGTCCTGGGCTCTCAGGGGTGATTCTGGCCCTTCTCTTGGTGCTGAGACAGGTTTGGTGTGGCATGGGGGGAGTGGAAAAGCCAAGGTTCCCAGTGAGGAAGCTGTGTGCTTTGGCAGCTCCCCTGACCCCTGGAGCCAAGACTCAAAGCATCCTGCTCCAGCCTTTTGCCTGCTGCAGCAGCATTCCCAGGGCTGGGGATTCACCAGGAAAGCTGCTGCAGCACCCCCTTCAAGTGCCATGTTCTGGGAAAGCCAGAAGCTGGAGACTGCCTCCCACTGCGTGGTGGGATGAGCACTGGAATGAGGGTACCCTCAGACACCCCTTTTCTGCTATTCCTGGGATGTGCCAAAGCTGTGTCTGGCCTGCCACTATGGAACCCAGCTTTCACACCTGGGAGTCTCACCTGGAGTGTGGGTTGGGACTTAGGGAATGTGGCCCAATTAAGTGAACAAGGGGAGTTTGGGGGAGCCAGAGGAATGGGGGCTGAGCAGAGATCATCATGCTTGTGTGACTGCTCAGCCTGCAGCACCCAAGGCAGGTAAAGCTTGCTGGTCCATGAGCCTGTGTTTACCTGGGCAGCACCTCAGGCTCTTGCTGCTCTCAAGGACATTGCTGCTGGGAAGAACAGAGCCTGACACAACTATTTGCACCCCTGGTCAGCCTCCTCCTTCATCCCCCTTGGCGCTATCCCATCTTGGCTCTGTGTGCTGCTCTGCACGAGCGAGGTTTGGATGAGGGTTTGGTTTGCATCTGGATTTGTGGCTCCCCTGGGCAGCTCCCATGAACCTGCATTGCTGGCTCACAAGCTGCTGTGTGCAGGGGAGGGAGCAGCTGTGAGCTCCCACAGAGCAGGGTTACCAGGCCTTCTTTGTCTTCCATGCTGGATCATACTTGGAGTAGATCAGCACCTCCACTAGCTGGCAGATCCTTCTCTTCCTCTGGCAGAAAGGATCAAATTTTGCAGTGATCTCAGCAAAGCATTTTGCAGAAGTCTCTTATTGTGTTGTTGTAATGGTGTTTTAGCATCCCTCCTGCCCTGGCCACCTCTGTGCTTAGTGCAAGGGCTCTGGTCAGCATGAGTAAAGGAAGTGAGGCTGATTTTGAGGGGGCTACTGCTGCCCAGTTGGTGTCATGGAACTTAGAGCTGCTTGAAAACTACTGACTTCATTTTTCAGATTTGTTACAAACTGATCTGGTTCAGCATCTTTAGCTCCTTAAAACTTGAGTTTCTTTAGCTCCTGAATTTGGAAAACAGATGGAATGAAAATTTCACTTAGGTTTCCAGTCCTAGATTACTTTTTTATACGACAGCAGTGTAACATGGCAGGGCTCTTGGCAGACCTGAGGGATGTTTTTGGCACAGGGGCAGACAAACACCATTGCCCCTGTTGCCAGGGTAGTGGCTGGGAGCATGAGGGTGACACTGAGTCTCTGCTGCCTGCTCAGGATTGTCATGGTGCTGTCCTGCTGTGTCTGGAACAGTGAGCAGTGCTCCTGTCCAGGAAGCAACACGTGTTCACTGCTGCACATTCCAGCACAACAGGACTTCAAGGAATGATGCTGTGAGGACCCATCTCCCTGCCAGAGCCAGAGGTTCTTGTGGACTGCCTGCAACTGCCCTGAGACTCTAATGAGAAGGGACAGCAGCCAACCAATCACCTCTCTGAGCACTAGTTATCTGCAGCTCTGAAGTAAACTCCCAAATGATGAAAATATGTTAGCAATTTTGGTCCATATGTGCTTTTCCCCCAAAATGAGGCAGAGCCAAATGGCACTGAAATGATGTTTTAATGTACAACACATTTTCATCATTTTTCCCATGTATGCAAAATTCCTCTTCATGGTCATTGTAAAAAAAACTTTTTTTTTGGAATGGGGGGTATTGTGATTAACTCAGGAAAATGCTGAACCCAAAGAGGGGAAAGTATTTTCCATGGCAGTCGTAGCAGACCAACTTCCCTTGTCCCAGGGAAGAATGAGTGCATGCTGGGATCTCCACAGCTCTGATTCAGGGACATCCAGTGCTTGCAAACTTGTTTCACAGGCACCCGAGGGCCGGTGTGACTGCAAACAAATGCTTGAAAAGCCAAATTGACCTTTTAAATGATCCTTTCAAGAGTCTCTCCATGCCTCTAGAGCAGGGAAGTCACCTAATTTACTCAGTTAACATTTGTGCTTGGCAGCTGAACAAGTCCCCTCTCTCATGGAAAGCTCTGGGTGCTTTGCTGCAGGAAGGGGAACAAAGATGTCAGTGTTTTACCTTGGTGCTCTCCTGGGTATGGGGCAGCTCCACCCGAGGCTATGAGTGGCATGGCCAGGGTGATGCCAGGGAGCAGGAGGATTCAGGAGCAGAGTAGGGAGAAGGGGGATGCAGGAGTGGGGCAGGGCACTGTGTGTCTGCAGTGGGACAGGGCATTGCTGCTCCCTCAGCCTCACTTAGCAGGGGCTTTGTGCCAGTGAAGGCTGCTCAGGAGGTTTGGTTTTCCCCCCTCCCATCTTGTTTTGCAGCTCTTAAGATGACCATCAAGGAAGTGAAGAAGGAGAACGGGGACAAGATGATCATTCCACGGAAGAGGAAGGCACTGAAGCTGGGGCCCATCCGCAAGAAGAACCTGAAGAAGCTGGTGCTGTTCCTAAAAAACGGGGCAGACTGTCCCTGCCATCAGCTGGACAACCTCAGCCACTACTTCCTCATCATGGGCCGCCAGGTGAAGACTCAGTACCTGTTGACAGCTATCTACAAGTGGGACAAGAAGAACAAAGAGTTCAAGAAGTTCATGAAGAAGATGAAGTCCCCCGACTGCCCGACGTTTCCGTCCGTGTTCAAGTGACGTGCTGGGCGGCGGCAGAGCCGCGCCCTGGACCTGCCCCGGCGGGCACGGCCTCGCTGCTCTGCAGCAGGGGTGCTGGAGCCCAGCCCTGCTGCTCCTCAGAGCTCCCTCAGCATCCTCAGCCCTCCCACATCCTCGGTCTGATGGCCTGGGCGCGGTCGCTGAGGTCACTCACCATTTCCGTCTGTGCAGCCATTGAAATAGCAGCTGTCAGGTAAAGAGGGCGAGCACAGGGCTGTGAGGTGATGGTAAGAGGAAGGAGTTCTTCTTTCTTCAAGTTTCTTGCAGAAAGGACCCTCGTCACCACGTCACTCCCGTCTTCATGGCTGCAGGATTGCCCTGAATTCCTGTATGAGCCAGAGCTGGCTGATTAGACACAGATCCTATCTTCATGATCAAAGTTAATAAATGAGTAGTGGAGAACCCATTACAACCTCTGATAAGGATTCCTAATAGCTAATTGCCCTCACTGTAAAAATATCCCATTATAGTCTTAACCTGCTTAGTTTAAGCCTTAACCCTGGTTCCTTGTGGTGCCTTGTTGGGCTGGAGCCCTCTCTCACCAGCATCTTTGTGCTGTGTCCCTGGGTGCCTGCCTTGGCACCTGCTGTGCCAGCTGAGCCCCTTTGCCCAGTGCTGCACCCAGGCAGCCTTTGAGTCTCTGCACTGTGCCCAGTGTGTTGTGCACTGGCATGGGGAGCAGGGGCAGAGGGGGCTCTGCCCACACCTGTGCCTTTGGCCTCGTGCAGGCCCCTGTCTCAGCAGTGCCCAGCTGAGATCCCTCCCTGCCTGTGGCAGTTCCTGTGCACAGGTGGCCTGAGCTGCTGGTGCCCAGACCTGGCACTCCATTTTAAGCCCAAGCACAGGTTCAGCTGCTGGCCTGCCTGGGGCTTTGGCTGGGTGGAGCCCATGGCCAGCTTCTCCAGCCTGTGTCACTCCCTCACTTTACCAGTGATGTTTTTATAGTTCTTTTAGGCTGCTGGCAAAGTACCAGAGTGCAGAAGGCCAAGGACTTTTCCCTGTGGAGCACCACAGGGAATGTATGGTCTCTGTCTTCCCCTCTTTGCTGTGGGACCCATCAGTCTGGGGTTTTGTCTGTTTGATCTATGACAACTTGGCTCTCTATCATTATGTCTTTTTTGCCCTAATTGAAATGTCATGTTTGTATGATTTCAAATAGTTTATGAAAGACAAAGAATGTTTTACACAAATGATTACATTTATCGACCAAGCTGAAATTCATTATTCTGTTAATTGGACTAGTTCTCTTTTTCATAGACCCATACCACTCTGTATTCATTATCCTTCCTCCTTCCATTCAGTATTCTCATCCATCACCAATGCTCTGAGAGAATGAATATCTGATGTCTGAGATAATCCTGTTGTATCACAGTTAAGTGAAATAACAAATCCTCATTTCTGAGGTTTGAACCAAACCCCCTCAAAACTGGTGCATTAATTATTCCTTAGCTTGGGAGTGGTGCTTATTTCCCACATGGGGACAGAGCCGTGGACTTGGTTGTAGAAGAATTCCATTAACAAGCCAAGTACTCTGAGGAATGATGTTTCACAGCTAACAGAGAGATGGATTTAGGATGTGAACTTTGTAGAGTCCCCTTAGGTTGTCTTAGAGCACCATTTGTAGTAGTGTTGTTTCTTTATTGCAAAATTAATCATTGTAGATAATGTGCTTTATTAGTGAAGTAAAGAAATAAATAAACCATGGGCTTTAACATCACAGATTGGTGAGGTGAAATGATGGAGAGGGCTGACAAATCCAGCCGTGTGGGGAATGGAGTCAGGACACGATGAGCTGGAAGTGTGGTTCTCTGTGAGTGCCCACAGTGCCCCTAAAAGCCCCACTGGGACAGGGCAGGACCCTCTGTCACCTTCCTGAGCACAGCACAGCAGAGGGAGTGCTGCTGCTGCTAAAATTGCCAAATTAATCCATTAAATACGATTCCCCCCACCTCCATTTTTATCAAGAGATGCTGTTTCCTGACTCCTTTGTGGAGTCACCATCCCTGGAATGCCTCAAGAAATGACCAGATGTGGTGGTGTTCATCCAAGGGCTGGACTCAATGATCTTGGAGCTCTTTTCCAACCTTATTTTTTGCATGGTTCTGTGATTGCTTGCTCACTGAAGCAGCAGCAGTGCCCTTCCTGGGAAGCTCCTGCTGCTTCAGCCAGCCCTGGCTGCAGCTGGCAGTGGTTTTAATCCAAGTGATCCTTTACCCACCTCTTGGGTGAGGATCTGCTGAGAAATTGCTGCAGCCCCAGCTGGGTCTTTAGTGCAGGGGAAGCTTTAAGGGGTAAGGGACAAGTTCTCCCTGCAGGGGAAGCTTTAAGAGCTTGGGGTGAGGGACAAGTTCTCCCTGCTGTGCACTTGGCTGAGACATTGGCTGCAGCAGTGTGGTCACCACAGGACCAGGTAAGGTCAGTGCTGAGGAGCTGCTGCTTGGGGTCTCCTGTTCCCAGCTCAGAGCTGGTGCCTGGGCTCAATCTGGCTCTGCTTTTTGTGTCCCTGCATTCCACTGCTGGTTTGTCTGTGGTCATTGAGCAAAGGGAGAGCATCAGGTCGGTTTGAAGAGATGCAGGAAGCCAGGCGTGGTTGCTGAAAATTTACAGAATCAATTCTTTTCCTGGCAACTCCTGAAGGATTTTTTGGTCATGTAAAAAGTGAGACTTGCAGTTCAACTGCATGTGGGTGCCTTTGGTGTCTTTAGATTTCCTGTACTGCTCTCCAACAAGAAAAGTTTATTAAAACCTGGAGAAAGTTTATTAAAACTATGGAGAAAGTACCCAAGATCCTGGGTTGTGCTTGTGTGGAGCCATGTGGAGCAAAGAGATGTTTACTGACATGAGAAAGCACAAAAGTCTCCTGAAATCAGGCACCATGTGTCTGGTGTAGTGTTCCCAGAGCAGAGATGGGTGTTTGTGCAGTTCATGGACACACTTTGCATTTTAAAATGTCGGATGCTGATTGTTACAATGAGTTCTGGTTTAAGTTACAAGCATGTGTGTAAGTGCTCAGTCATACTTTGTGCTGGGAGACACCCCCAGTTTTGCCCTGCTGAGGGCTGTGGGGTGTCTGTGGGACAGTGATGTGCCACTCTGGGACTCTCAGGCTTGCTACAGCCTGGGCTTGTCTGAACTATGAACCTTAAACCCTAAAATAAAATATCATCCTTTTGTGACTCAGTCTATCCTCCCAATAATGTTTATCTTCTTTGCTCCAGCATTCCTTCTGTTCAGTTCCACCTGTCTGGCCTCCAGTTTGTACTTCAGTTACTGATTAAATACAGTTTTCTTTCATGCTGTACAAAAATTCATCTTCCACCCCTCAGCTGATTTTCTTACATTGCTGGCAGTCTGTGTTCTGCTTTGCTGCTGGGAAGATCAGCTGAGCAGCTGGGGGGGTTTGTCCTGGAGAAGAGAGGACACCAGCGTGGTGTGGAACTCTCTGAGTGCTGTGCAGGATGAGGGGGTGATGCCCTGCAGCTGTGCCAGGCTGAAGCTGGCTCATCCCTGGCTCACAGGCAGCAGGGCTGGGCTCACCAGCTAAACATCTGCCAGCTGGAGCTGGGTTTGCTTTAATCAGCTGTTCATAAACAGGCAGCCCAGGTGTGCAGTGAGTGTAGCACAAATAACTGAAAAATAACGGAGTAAGAGTGGAAATAACGAGCTCCTTCCCTTGGAGTTGCCTTGGCTGCTCTCACTGCTCCGTGTGGGGCAGGGGAAGCAGGGGATGGACCCCTGAGCTCCTTGAGGCTGTGGGTGGACCCAGCAGTGAGTGGCTGAACATGCAAGATCTCAGCTGAAACATTCTCTAAGCCACAGTGCAACTCTCCTTTCCCCAGCCTTGCAGAGAAATGCTCTGCTGTGTGTCAGAGGCTGCTCCTGCTTTCTCACTGTGTCGTGCTGGCTGACCCCTGAGCAGGACACACACACCCCCCTAATTAAAGCCACCCTCCACCCCAGGGCCAGGGCTGTGTGTGGAAACTGCTGCTCCCTGGCGCAGAGGTTCTTTTTTCCATCCCAGCCAGGCTCTGCATGCCACAGTGGCACCAAGGAGAAAGAGCTCCCTCAGCCCCAGAGAGGAAAAGCATCTTCCAGGGTCTAGGGAGTGCTTTTAAAACCCCTGTTTTCCAAAGGAACAGACATTTTTTTATTGCTGTTTCTTCCCCAGTGATCCCATCTGAGCCTGTTGGCTAAACAACTTTGGGCAGTCTACTTGGTGTCCAAGCCATGCTTGAATGTCTTCCTTGGAAGGGGAGTGGGGCAGGCTGGCAGCTCCTCTGCTCCTGGGAGCTTCTCCCTGCAGCCAGCCCCACATGCAGGGTCTAGGAGCTCTGCAGCACACTCCCCAAAGCCAAACCCCATCCTGGAGAGCCTCGAGGAGGGCGGGAGTGCGGGTCAACCTGTCAGGGTGGCCTCACAGCCTTGGAACAAACGAGGGCTTTGTTTCAAGCACTTCCCATCAAGGCTGAAATCTCCTCTGGGGCAGCAGTCTGCCACGAGAATGTTGCCTGCACGGCAGGAGCAGGGTGTGCTGTGCCCCTGCTGCTGGCAGAGAGCCTGGCAGCACCAGGGGAGCCCTGGCTCTGTCTGCTCCCGGCACATCAGAGTGATGAATCTGTCTCCACTTGCCAGTGTGAGGGCACGGGCACGCTGCAGCACAGCGGGCTCCTCTCACAGCCTGCCAAGATCCCCAGAGCCACGAGCAGTCAGCAAACAGTCCTTCTTTTCTGAAGAAATGTGCTGGGATGGGGAGCTCACTGCTGTCTGGAGCGTTTTTCCTTTAGAGACAACCAGGAGATATTTGCCAGGCCGTTCTGGGGAGGGGAGGAGGGAAGCCAGGGCATGGCTGGAGGGATCTGGACCTGGTGCAGTCAGTGCAGAATTCTCTGGGATCCAGCTCTCTGCTCTTGTTCTCCTGCAGGAACAGCCCCACGGGGCTGCCACCAAAACTGCTCTTTTTCTTTAGTCCAGGCTGGGGCCCACTGTGCTATTGGCAGCCTATAATTAATAACCTAATCACTGCCCTCAATCTGACTTTCTCCAAACTCTTGAGTTACTGGTGTGGCTGAGAGGCTAATTAACTGGGAGGTGTGGCATTGTACATGAATAAATTATGGCCCCAGGAGGATGGTGGAGTGTGAGTATCTCTGCTTGGAAAGAAATGAGGAGATCAGGGCATTTACCTTGGGCAGGCTGATGTGTGTGTGTGTGCAGCCTCTCCTGAAAATAACAAACTGCAGCCCCTTGAGACAGATGTGACATCTTTAGCTTGGTCATCCTCAGGTGGGGGTGAGCACACCCAGGCCAGACAGCCTCCCCAGCTCCTGTACAGCAAAGGAAAATCTGGATTTGGAGAAGATGGAGCTATTTGTGGAAGCTCTGAGGTGATTTAACACGTGTGAGGCCATGTGTTTTCTTGCAGGGCTCGTGGAGCAGCGATGGCAGCACTGGCCTGGCCAAACTGATGGTGCTGGCTGGCACGTTCAGCCTTGCATGTTAAATGGTCTTCAATAAAATGTTGGTATCAGGCTAAATTTCTCTCAAAGTCCAGCTCCTGGATTAACACTTGCCATGAGCTGAGGCGTGACAATGTGTGACACCACATAAATGATTAAACACTCTCCTGCACAGCTGAATCTCTGCAGCCCCAACTGCCTGCTCCCAGAGTGTTTGCAATTGCTTCACCATTTCATAGGCTTTCATTCGTCCTAAATGTTTATTTAATAATCCTGGAAGACCTTTTAAGCTTCCTGGGCTTAATGTTTGCTAAACACCCTGTCACTTCCACTTGTATTGATAATTCCAGCCCCTGTGCTCTGTGCTAACACAGCCTCAGGAGCCAGTGCAGCCCAGCGGGGTCCGTGGGAGCTGAGGTGGGTTTTGTCAGCTGGATCATCTTGCCCTTGCACTGCCTCAGCCCCTGTGCTCTCCATGGGCCCTGGCAGTATTAGTTTCACAAATTCATTTTCCTGCACAAAAGCTTTTGGTTACTTTGGAATTAGGGACTGTTTAGAGTTCATTGTTTTCCCCAGCTGCCTTGTTTTGCTGTAATGCTGAGACGCCTGGGCTACAGGAACCTAATCCCCCTCCTCCTCCTCCAGCAGCCCTGCTCTGTGAAAATCTGTTCTCTGCTTAAGTGCAAATTGTTGATGGGAGATAGCAGCGGGTCTTTCTGCTTCCATTTAATGTGTCAGCAGAGAAAGACATCTGCTTGCAATTATGGGCATGGCCTTGCTGAAGGATTGGCCTGGTAGATTTTATAAGGTAATAGGAAATCTTTATCCATTCATAATTCCTGGTGTCAAAGAAAGGAATATGTTTCATTTAAATTTTTCGTCTTTTATTTTACAAAATCACAGGCTAAAACATGAGATTGATATCAAGAGTGAGTCCTGGGTTTCCCATGCAAAAGGCTCTGAGCAGGCAAGGGCCAGTCTGGGGAGCAAGTGGGCTCTGCTGCTGGTCCTTGGCTGCCCTCTGCCCCATGCCCACAGAGGCAAATCATTTTGGAAATTATTTGCTGTTGGCTTTGCAGCGTGACCTGAAACAGGAAAATTGTCTCCAGTGCAGTGCCCAGAGCATTGGAATCTCTTGGATGGGGTGAGTGGCTGCAGAGGATTGGCCTGGTAGATTTTATAAGGTCATAGGAAATCTTTATCCATCCATAATTCCTGGTGTCAAAGAAAGGAATATGTTTCATTTAAAATGTTCACCTTTTATTTTACAAAATCATAGGCTAAACCATGAGATTGATATCACAGGAGGCTCCCCCTGCACCCTGCTCTTTCCAGCCTCCTGCCTGGCCCATGGAGAGGGGGCTGCTCCCTGCCCAATCCCCCCCTTTGCCCTTGAAGCTGCTCCTGGCAGGACACACTGTCAGCTATGGCTGTTCTTGGCTGTGCTCAGCCCCATTTGTCAGCCCACTGAGAGTCTGCTGTAATTTCCTCTGTGATTAAGGGTCTTAGAGCATGTTCAATACCATTAAAGAAACAAGAAAATAATAACAATAATGATCTGTGCTCAGGAATACTCCCCAGAGCAGCTGGAATTGCATTCAGTGCCTTTCAGCTAAGAAAGCTCCTTAGGCTTCAGCTTTGGCAGATTCACAGTGACAGCATCCCTGGCTCTGGGAACTTTTCTGCTCTTTTCCCCATCAGCACCAATTCCTGCTCCCTGCTCTACCCTTCTGAGCGTGGATGTGGAGCTTCACCTCTGGGGGGAGGCTGAGAAGTGCAGAGACAGACATTTCCCCATTGGAGGCAGACACATGCCTGTTGTCCAGAGAAGCTGTGAGGTCCAGGCTCTGTCAGCTGTCTCCTTGCTGATATGGAGGTGCTCTCCCTTGTCACAAGGTCACAAAGGTTTGGCATTGCTCTGCCACCACAACTGATCTGCAATAGGGATGGGAAATGTGTCCTGGACTCCTGGGCTGATGGCACTGCCCATACACGAGTGTGTGAAGCTTGCACGTGCTGCCACCAGCCCCTGACCATTCTCCAGCCCAGGGAAACCCAGAGAGGCACCATGGCATTCAGACAGCCTCGAGAACAAAACAAAGAAACAAGAAGGATGGAGGAAATTCTGGGCTCATTTCTAAAATGCCATGAATTTCTGGGAGCAGCTTGAGCGGCCAGATCTTCGTCAAGGCAAGGAGAAAACATGCAGCCAGGGAAGCAGTGTCCAAGGCTGTGTCCCACAACGGGCCAGCAGCTGTTCTCTTTGGGCTCCTGTTGTCTGCCCAGCCTGAGGACGTGCTTGTTCCTTGCAGAGGGGAGACAGTCTGCTTTCATTTTAAGCTCCCAGATGTTTGATGCCTTACCAGCATTTCTTTTTGCTGAAGTAAATTCGAGCTATCCGTCTTTAAGTTCTCAGACATGAGACATGGGGAGGTTTGTTTCTCTAAGCCCTGGCCTGCTGGGATGTGCTGTGGCATCCCACTGAGGGCAGACCACCTCCCCTGGTGCATCTGCAGGGTCTCCCCACCCGGGCACCCCCAGTGTGGGTTGGGTTACTCAGGATGCCCACAGCAATCTCCACTTGGGGAGCACATTCTGATGGCTGGGCTGGCTCTTGTCTTGCCTCTGCAGCCCCTGAGTGGAGAAGGGACAGACAGCCATGCCCCCAGTGCTCCCCTGGTGTGCAGCTCCCCAAATACCCCCATGGATGGGGACCAGACTGCCAACATGGACCTGCAGCTTGGAGCTTGGCTTGCAAGCAGGGTCTGGATGTATCTGGAGGTGTTCCCAGTCTGCAGGGATCATCTCTGTCCATCAGCTGCCCTCCAGCAGCAGCAGGAGTGGGAGGAGAAGCCCTGTGGGATGGCACTGGTGTGTCACTGATAATCCCCTGTCACCTGCAGCACTGCTCTGTGGGAATTCTCCCGTCGTGGTCATACAGTGGGAAGACATCCCAAGAGCTCTGGACTTTGCCTCTTGTTGTGGTTCTGGGGATGCTGCTGGTCACAGAGGCACAGGAGAATCTTCCAGAGCCCCCAGGGAGCTCTGGACTCCCTGGGCTGGAGTCTGAGACCATCTGAGGTCTGCAGGTGATGCACCCAGGGAAGGTGCAGGCTGGTGGGCTTGCTACTCACCTCCTGCTGATTTGGAGCATTAGACTGCGCAGGATTGAGTTTGATTTCTTCCCCTCTCCCCAGTTTTTTAGTAGCTGACAGTTGTTACCAGCGTGAGGTACTAACTTTTTATTTTGAACGCATGAGTTCAGGCTCGTTAATCACTTCCAAATGTCCCCGTCTAAGGGCGATATTGTTTCAGCTTTCAGCCACTAATTTTTTGAAATCTCTGAAATAAGACTCTGCTCTTGAACATGTGCTGGAGAGTTGTTCCTTTCCGCTGTATTTTAAAAATATACATGTGGTTTAATTCAACAAGAGGGCTAGAGGGGGCATTTTTCCTCCAGTTTTTCCCCCCCTCTTTTTCTTTAGAGCTGTGTCTGCCAAACCACCCAGCTCCGTGCCGGCAGCAGCCCCTGGATGATCCCAAATGCATTTGGGGCTAAGAAGTGTGTGTCTGGGCAAGCTGAGCTCTGCTGCCCTGCAGTACAGACTGAGGTCAAGGGCACTGCCACAGCTTGGGCTGTGTGTTCCAGACTCCAGGAGCGGGGTTGGGTTTCCAGCAGCTCCAGAGCACTGGAGCAGCCTGGAATCCTGCTCGCTGCTCAGCCAGGAGGGCTGTGCTTGCTTTGTCATCTGCTGGACAGCACAAAGCCCAGCTGTGGTGGGGATTGGGGCTGCTGGGCTTGGACAGCCAGCGAGTGCTGCAGAGCTGTAGGAGAAACGGCAGTGAACACCCATGGCTCCAGCAGACACCAAAAATCTGTGCATGTATCAAAACAATGGGGTGTGAGGATTCAAAAATGTGAACTGCAGGAAGGAGTCCTGCCAGGCCTAAAGCCCTCAAGGAACTTGGTTGTGTCTGGGCTCAGGGATCCCAAGGAGACATTCATTTCTGTGACTAAACTGGCTTTTATGTGTTCTGGTTTTGGTAGGACTCTTGAAGAGATTTGGGTGCTCCACAGGGTCTGGCAGTTACAGGAGCTGCTTCTAACCCAGACATCAGTCAGGGACCTCTGGCTTCGGGGAGAAAGAGATATTTTTAAATTATTTCCACTTGATTTGTAAAGAAGAAAAGCGGAGGGGGAGGGAGACAAGGACAAGAAACAGAGCAAGGAGGCCCTGCTGAGGACTGAGTTGGGCTGTGTTTCACCTGGCTCCCTCCTGGCCAGCGTGGCCACTGGCTGCAGACACCAGAGCCGTGTCCCCGTGCCAGGGCCATGCCCTTTGAGTCTCCCTGGCACAGCTGGGGCCACCACGGTGGCAGGGCTGAGCCAGGTCTCTCAGCCACAAAGCTCTCTTGCCTTTGCTGCTGATGGAAACCCTCTTCTGCCTCCAGCTCTTGGAAGCTTTTGAGCTTTCTGAGGCTGTTGTGTCCTGTGGTTTTGTTGATATTATAAATAGATGTTTAACTGAAGATGAAAGAATTCGTGGGTTGTTCTTGTTAGGTGCAGTGAATGAGGAGGGGATGGCTCCTGTCAGGCCCAGTCTCTGATGTCCTGGTGTGCTCTGATGGCTCTCCCACCCCACAGCTTCCCTGCTGGGATGCTCCCTGCACAGTCAGCCAGGTGGCAGGTCTTCCTTCCAGGGAAATGGCATTTCTAAGACAAAGATGCAGAGAGAGAATTCAGTTTAAGGGCTGGGTGTCAACGCAAACTCCAGCAGAGCAGAGAGGAGCTTTGAGCAGAGCTCTGTGCTGCTCCTCTGCTGAGGAGCACACCCAGGAGCCAGAGCACGCAGCTCCCCGGGGGTGGAACCCGAGGGACAATGAACAAAGGGGCCCCGAGCTCCGGGGGGCTGTGGAGCAATGCAAGCAAAGGGTTAATACAAAAATCTGCTCCATATCCATCCCTTGGAAATGACCCCTGCAGGACCCTCCCAGGGATACAGCTATCTTGTGTGCATGCTGCAGGAGACTGTACTTATCTGAGCCTGACAGTTTGCTGCTGTCTCCAGACATTTCCTTGGCAGCTGGTTTTAATCACCCTCGCTATGGGGTACCTCACCTGCCCCTGCAGGCTTGGCACCCGAGCTGCTGAGAGACTGGCAGAGCATCCCTGGTGTCCCCACTGGGCTGGACAGGGTCAGTGCCCAGGGTGTCAGCAGGGGAGGCTCGCTCTCATCAGCTGCTCTCAGCATTGCTTCGGCTTGTGCCAGCTCCAGGTTTGGCCCAGGGGGTGAGAAACGCCTGCAGGAAATGCTCTCCTTCCCTTCTGCAGCACTAGGGGTTCTGCTGTTCACCCTTGTGGGTTTTGGAGCTGTTTGTGCTGGGCAGGACTCTGCTGCATGGGAAGCAGGGAGAAGGAAGGCCTGGAGGGCACACACAGCTCCAGCCCTCTCCTCGCCTTCCCTCCACCCCTTGGCTTCTGCAGGGCAGCAGGCAGAGTGGCCAGGTGCCCTCTGCAGCCCAGAGGCCGCTTGTTTCCCAGGTGAGCCCACAGGAGATGTGCACTCCAGAGCTCTGCTTTTCCCCAGGCAGATCCTGAAGCTGTTGTGGGCTTCACAAGTGCAATCCAGAGCTCTGATTTTCTCCAGGCAGATCCTGGAGCTGTTTTGGGCTCACAAGTGCAGTCCAGAGCTCTGCTTTTCTCCAGGCAGATCCTGGAGCTGTTGTGGGTTACACAAGTGCAATCCAGAGCTCTGATTTTCTCCAGGCAGATCCTGGAGCTGTTTTGGGCTCACAAGTGCAGTCCAGAGCTCTGCTTTTCTCCAGGGAGATCCTGGAGCTGTTGTGGGCTCACAGAGGAATCCTGGCTGTGATCACTGTGGAGATTTGCAAGTGCTGCATGTGCAGGACACAGGCACTGCTGTTTGCACTTTGCAAAATGTGTGTTTACACCAACCTGTCAGTTAATAACAGCCTTTTGAGATAAAGCAAAAGCATCCCAAGGAGAGAAGAGCCCATTCAGTGAACAGGTTGGTTCTGCTCCCTGGAAAAGAAACAAAGCCCCAGGCCACAACCAGTGCACTCAGAGGCTCTTGGTGACAGACTCCAGATCACATTTCTTTTGGAGGAGAAAACCTACTGAGAGGTTAAAAAAAGTATTGCCAGAACGAAACTACTCATCACAGACTCTCAGAGTGCTGAGGGTTTCTTTACACTGCTGAGAGCACTCTTCTGTCTAGGAGTCCTACACTGGAAAATGGAATTTTTCAGTGTGCTGATCACCTGAGTATTTCCAAACTGCATGGGAAATGCAGAAATACCCCATTGCACAGATCTTGCACGAGCAGCCCCAATGGCACTCTGAGCTCTGGCTGTTCTCACCAGCAAGTCCTGCCAGTCTTACCTCTACCTGCAAGAAAAGGGTCATTGGTGTGTGTCTCCAACCAAATTCCCTTTTTTCCTGGCCACAGAGAGCAGCCAGTGGAGCAGCCTTCCCACCCCCATGGCCCGGGGCTGTAGCTGAACAGGGTCCTGCTGTCCAAGTGAAAGCTGGATGCAAGCTGAGGGAAAACAGATGGTTTCAAGATCAAGCCCATCATGTGAGTGAGAAGCCAAGCTGCTGATGGATGGGGCCGTGTTCAGCTCAGGCCTGCAGCCAAATGCACTGCTGTCCTTCCCAAAGTGCAGGTCTGCTGATGACCCAGACCCTTGGGAGGGTCCAGAAGAGGCTGGCTCTGGGCAGAGCCGACCCAGCTGCAGCTCGTGCTGCAGCCCAGCATTCCAGCTCTGCTGCAGTGCTGCTGCACAGCACAGGCTTGGGACACTGCACTCCTGGGGCTTTGCCCTCAAGAGGTTTTTGAGGTTTTAGCTGCCCAGCTCTGGCACGTGGCTCTCTGTAGGCTGCTACCCTCAGTGGGCCCCTTCCCCAAAAAGGCTGAGTTAGGGATGGTGAGCTCTTGTGGCAGCCCCGTGTCACCAAGTGCCCTGGGAAAACACGACCTCTGCTAGATCCTGGCTTGGTGGTGGGGCTGGAATTTGGGATGGCAGCAGAAGTGCCACTCGTGCTTGGGCACGGCCATCTGATGTGGTGACAGACACTCGGAGAAGGCGGCAAGGCTGCAGCAGGGAGCGGGGACTGGTCTGTCTCAACAGAGTGCTCTGCCCCCAGCCTCAGAAAATCCCTAGGAGCAAAATCCCTAAGAGGAAATTGGCTTTAAAATGGTTCTTCCTGACTCCCAGAAGGCCCAGGAGTGAAGAAGGGCTGAGCAAGGGTCACTCATCACCAGCTCATTAAAGCAGAAACGCAAAACCCCGGGGAAGGAGGCAGCCCTGACACGGGTCATTGGCACGCTGCTCCACGCTGTGATTTGGCAGCTGGGAATGCACGCTGCCAAATGGGGATGGCTTTGTTATTTTTAGCGTTAGTACAAAGTGGTCCCTGTTTTCATGCCACAGGACCAAATCCAAGGTGGTGTTTCCTCCTGGAGATGTAGATGCTTTGTTCCTGTGAGATCCTGGGGTAGAGCTGTGTTGTGTTTTCATTTGCATTTCTCATACATAACTCGATGTAGAGTTTTGTGCTTGGGAGTGTGCAGGGCCTGGGGGAGGAACATCCCTCAGCACTGCGAGGCCTCAGTGGGATCCCAGCAGGACCGAGAGCTCAGTGAACATCTGGGGAGGCTGAGGGGTGGCTGATGCACTGGCACCTGTCCTGCTGCCCACTCAGGGCAGGAGGCACCCTCCAGGGAACAGCAGGGCACACGCTGGCAGTTTTCCATGAGAATTCTCTCCTGGGTGCGTGCATCCTGCACCTGAGGGCTGCCTGGGGAGGCTGCCAGCTGAGAAGCTGCCTCTGAAGAAGGATTTCCCCTTTTCACCAGGAGCATCATCCCCTTGCGCTGCCACGTGGTGCAACTGCAGTTTTTGAGAAGGGAGAGGGAAAGAGCCACCAGCATCCCTTCTCCCCATCACCATTTGCACATCAATGTGCTCTCCCTTATGGGGTGAATTCAGAAAAAAAAAAAAAATCACATTTGCACTTGAATGCCCAGCTAGCATCTGGGCCAGCAGTTGATGTCTCCATCCATCTCCAAGGCTCACTGCTACAAGCACTTAACTTTCCCCTTGCCCAGATGTGCCTGTTCTCTGTGCTGTACAGAAAGGCAAAAATTGCACAGCCTGGAATGTGTTGGAATTGGCACTTTGGAAAATGCACGCTCTGCTGGAATGTGCTAACATCCAGCTCACACAGAAGGGCAATTAACTCTATTTATGTTCATGAGCCTGAATCTAAAACTGGCTTCAGAAAGCAGCTCTCTCACATTAAAGGGCTTTATAATCATTATGCTAAAGTATTTCTTTTGAAAACATTTTCCGTTTCTTAAACAGTTAGGATATTTATAAAATATGGCATCAATTACTACATATTTCTTTATTCTCACTGATTAAACAACCTATAATTATATTTAAGCCTCTTATTTGTGTATCATGGCAGCATTAAGAAAAGCTCTGTGATTTGTCTGCATGTTTTTTTTTTTTTTTTCCAAATAGCAGAGGGCTGTGCTCTCTCTCCTCCTTTGGAGCATTGCTGTGGTGCAGTTGCCCAAACAGCAGCAGCCAGGTGCCTGCTGCCCCAGCCAGCTCCTGGCAAACGGGCAGGCTGAGGCTGGCAGCGTGTTGTGACAGGTAATATTCGGCTCTGTGCTTTTTGGATTCTGAGTGCAGTGTTTACAACAGCTCTCACAGTCGTTTACTCACAGAAAAAACCCATTTTCCTGGATCCCTTTTGCTTGCTGTGAAGCAGTGCTGGAATAACCAGATGCTGTCTGGCAGTGCATTGTTCACAAAGGCAGAGTGGGGACACGGTGAGGGATCATGGGGACACTGTGGGGACACCACGAGGGGACACGGCGAGGGGACACAGTGCAGGGACTGTGTCCCCTTTGGACTTCCCTGCTGGAAGGGTCTGAAGGCAAAGCTCCTGCTGGAACAAGGGGCACTGGCCGTGTCCTTTGGATCCCAGCACATCAGCTTGGGCTCCTTCTCTTGCATGGATTCTGGGTTCCCAGAGGATCAGCCTGGATTCTCCGTCTGCATGGATCCTGTGTTCCCAGAGGATCATCCTGGCTCTTTCTCCTGCATGGATCCTGGTCTCCTTCTCCTGCATGAATCCTGTGCTCCTTCTCCTCCATGGATCCTGGTCTCCTTCTCCTGCATGAATCCTGTGCTCCTTCTCTTCCATGGATCCTGGTCTCCTTCTCCTGCATGGATCCTGTGCTCCCCAAGGATCAGCCTGGCTCCGTGCTCAGCAGTTGGCAGCCCAGGCAGTGGCAGTCTGGAATTCCCAGATGGCAGTCTGGAATTTGTGCTGTGCTGGCGAGGTACAAGCCATTGTTTCTCTCTTGGCAGAGTGGCTGAGAGAGTCTCAGCACAGCGGGGCCAGGGATTCTCTTGCTCTGTTTATGGCTCTAACGTTTTGCATTGTTTCTGCTGACCTTTGTGTCCCAAACACTTCCCCTTTCTTGTGAAATTAGGGCTTTCTGCCTTAGAAAATCTTCGATGTGGAGAAGTCTGTACAGTGGGAGAACTGAAACAGAGTTTGATTTTTCCACCCTGTGGAAAAATCAAAGATGGAAGTGATACAGTTATCTAGCAGGAGCAAACAGATTGGTCCAACTGAGAACTTGAGTCACTTCCAGAACCCCTATACAATATTTCACAAGCCACATCTGATCCTTGAAGCTCCTTGCTTTCTGTGATTACACCTTCTCTGTTGTCTTTAGCCATCCTGTCTTCCCTGGGGCTCTTTCTGAGTGCCCTTGTACTGGTCCTTTGACTCCTGCTGCATCTGTGTGGTACAGGCTGATCCCTCTGGGAAGGAGAAGGGCATCCTCAGCTTCTCCAGGATGCTTTTCCCCAGCAAGATCCTTCTCCTTGAAGCAGGACACCTTAGCTCCAGCTGGGGACTTAGAGCTCCTGCTCTTTGATAAGCATCTCTCAATACCTGAACTGTTTCCTCCGAGTAAAAAGGATTTGAAGGCAAGATATTTGTATCACTTTTGTGCAAATATCAGGTTACAGCATGGAACCCAGATTGTCTGCAATTAGATAACTGAATTAATAGGAAGACAGACATAATCCTGTGAAAGAGGTTCATTGTTTGCCTGCAGATTCTGAAATTTCTTCGCTTCACTCTCAGAAAAGCACTGTTGTGTTTTCCAGAGTGGCACAGAACTTGATCTGCTCTTTCTTTCACCTTTGGGATGGGGTCCAAAGTTAATTCCCTGCAGATTACTTTACTTTATGAATAAGAGGAGCTCCTCCTGCAGTGCCTGTGCTGGGAAGAACCAGCTGTGAATGCTGTGGAGCTGCACCCTGGGAACAGGAGCAATCCCAGCTCAGAGATCCCTCTCCCAGCCTGGGGGAGGAGGCCAGGACAAGGGGCAAAATGCAGCTGGTACTGCCCAAAGCAGAATGCCCCAAGCCTGCTGGTTTGACCCTCCAAAAATAAACATTAATTGGACATTTTCCCCTGTTAAAGGCATGTAGAGGAGGAGGAATTGTCTAACAGCAGGGATGTGTATGAGCTGTCAGATGGGGTTTGCCTGTGATTACACCTCAGCTTTTGAACTGGATCCCTTTAGGGTTGGGACACTGGTGCTCACCAGCCTGCTCTCAAATCCCTGGGAGCTTCGTGGAGATGGATGGCACAGCCTGCAACTCGGTGTGTCATTTTTTATGGACAGGGTTCCGTGGTGAGCCCAGCAGTGCTGGGGTAATGCTTGGACTTGCTGGCTTTAATGATCTTTTCCAGCCCAAACTCTTCTGTTATTCTGTGACGCTGTGATGCTGTTTCTGTGGTTCCACGTCTCGCATGCAGCCCCAGCGCTGCTGCCAGCGGCTTTTCGTGTTCCCGGAGCTGCTTCTGGGGTGAGCCGGGTGGGAGCCTCCCCGTCCCCCTCTCCGGCTCCCACCTTCCTTGGGCTGTGGTGCCTCCTGCTGCCGGCTGCGGGGTCTCTGTCCCCTCTGCGGGGTGCCGGGCTTTGTCCCCAAACCGCGCGGTGGCGCGTTTGTCCCGGGAACGGCGCGGGTTTGTCCCGGGAACGGCGCGGGTTTGTCCCGGGAACGGCGGAGCGGGGACCCGGAGCGCTCCGGGAGCGCCAGCGCCTCCCGGGCTGCCCACCTCGGCTCCATTGCTTTTGTTATTTGTAATGCATTTAGCGCGGGTTTGTCCCGGGAACGGCGCGGGTTTGTCCCGGGACCGGCGCGGGTTTGTCCCGGGAACGGCGCGGGTTTGTCCCGGGAACGGCGCGCGTTTGTCCCGGGAACGGCGTGCGTTTGTCCCGGGAACGGCGCGGGTTTGTCCCGGGAACGGCGGAGCGGGGACCCGGAGCGCTCCGGGAGCGCCAGCGCCTCCCGGGCTGCCCACCTCGGCTCCATTGCTTTTGTTATTTGTAATGCATTTAGAAGCAAATTTATTATAATAATATCTACAATTTACAATAAGATATAAGATAATGATATAATATATTATTATATATAATATATATATAATATATAATAATATAATATATATAAAATATATTGTATATCTAATGTATATTATGTTAGATATAATGATATATTATGTATTCTATTATTTATATTATATTTATTTTGATTGTATATATTATATACTATATCAATTTTATTATTCTGTATACATTATTATGTATATTATCAATATTATTATATATTATCTTTATACATTATTATATATTATTTGTATACATTATCTGTACAGATATCTGTTATATTATCTGTATATATTATCTGCATACAGATATCTGTTCTATTATCTGTATGTTATCTATATACAGATGTCTATTATATTATTTATATACATTATCTCTGTACAGATATCTGTTCTATTATCTGTATACATTATCTGTATACATATAAAATATCTGTATAATGTATTTTATTAATTGCCACTCTGGAATGAATCTTGGCAAGATCCATTTGCCCTCAATGCTGTATTTTTTGAAGAATAAGCCAAAAGAGCAGCAGCAGCGCTTTGCTTCCCCCGTGTCCAGGCAATAACAGATAACAGAATTTGTGCCAGTGAGAAGGCGCTGCTGAATTCTGCACCTGTCCTGGTTTCTGGGATTGAGCACAGCTGCCAGAGTTCCCAGTCTGGCCTAATGAGGTCGGTGCCTCTCTGTGGCATAACTAATCTGGACATACGAGCTGCTCCTTTATTCCTTTCACTAATTGCTTGTGGCTGTTAAAGCTTTTCATGCTTTAAAAAAGTGAAAGTCAATGCCCAGAAAATTCAGGAAATGATAACAGTCTCTGTGCTGGATGGAGTGGAGATGAGAAGACTTTTGATTTGTAATTTTTGGTCTAACTAATTAAGAAAGAACCAAACATAATGGAAGCTTTGTTGATTTTATTTAACAGAAAATCCAAGCTGGTTAATTTTTGTTACGTGGATTTAGATGCAGAATGTGGGGTGCCTGAGACCTCCCCAGCCTCACTAAGGAGAGGGTGAGGAGCTCCCCTAAAAGCTGTAATTAGAAAGGCAGCGATTTCCCCACGAGTTTTTATGTTTGAAGTGTTTTAAATGGCCTGGTCTCATCCACAGAGCTCCCTCCCTCTCTCCTTCTCTGCCTTCTTCCCTCCCCAGTTTCTCTAATGTGGGTCATGCCTCCACGTTTGCAGGTGGCACAGTACAGAATCTGCATTTTTCTTTTTCAAAGTTAAACTGTCTTTGAAATACGGTTTTGCATCTAATGCAGAATGTAATAAAAAGACTTTAAAGAGCTGCTGACGCCTCACGGAAAAGTGAAAAACATTCTGTGGAGAAACAATCCTGCTAGGCTGTCTTATCTGCTGTTCCCTTTGCTCATTTTTGATAGCAAGGGGCACTATAAATATATGTAACTATACATAAAAATGAGAAACCTTGGCAACCAGAGAGAAGGTTGGCTGTTTTCTCGTGTTCCCTCGCTGTGGGCAGGTGGGTGAGGGTAGACAGAGTTCACCAGTCTCGTTTCATCTTTACAGCTCCTCTACCGATGCTGTGGCCGTTTGTTCAATGTTGGGCTGAAAGGGAGTCACGTAGCAGTGGATTATTTTTTCCTAGAGGTATTTGTTAACCCTCTAAAAATAGCAGCAGTGGTTTCTGGAGCACTCTGACAGGGCTGGCGGTGGAACAGAGAGGAGCCAGAGGACAGGAGCTGCCATATGGCAGTGGGGCCAGGGCTGTGCTTCCCTGGAGAGGGGCAGCGAGGCAGGCAGGGGTGGCTCCCTGCCCCTGCTCGGCTCCAGGGCAGAGCAGTGCCCGTGTCACCCTGTCCTGGTGTCACCCTGGGCTGCTGGGTCACCCTGAGGGTGCTGGGGGCAATCCCTGCAGGAACCAGGCTGTTGTGTTTGTGGGGTGCCCAGACAAAGGAGGAATGATGAATCTGACTCCATGTTCTCAAGGCTAATTTATTATTTTATGATGCTATATTATTTTAAAGAATACTATACTAAACTATGCTAAAGAATACAGAAAGGATACTTACAGAAGGAAAAAAAGATAATAATGAAAACTCGTGACTCTTTGCAGAGTCCCAACACAGCTTGGCCATAATTGGCCAATGAGTGAAAACAATTCACATGAAACCAATGAAACAATCACCTGTGGGTAAACAATCTCCAAACACATTCCAAAGGAGCAAAACACAGGAGAAGCAAATCAGGTAATTCTTGTTTTCCTTTTTCTCTGAGGCTTCTCAGCTTCCCAGGAGAAGAATCCTGGGCAAAGGGATTTTCCAGAAAATATGAGTGTGACACCAGGCACAGGCACCTCAGGGACTGCTTCCTGTGACCATGTCAGAAACCCACAACAGCTCCTCTCACCTGCTCTGCAGAACACAGGGGTTGCCTTGTGGAACTAATAGAATTGTTGTTGTCATAGAGGGGGATGTCTGCTGCAAGGAGGGACTTTGATTATTTCCAAATGACTGGGCAAAAGAACCTGCTTGATCCCTTCCCTCCTGACGGCTCTTGCAAAGAACATCTCTGTCAGAAGCCCAGTAGAGTCTGCTGAGAGGGGCTCAGCCTTGTAAACTGGATGGAAAATCCAGGTCTTGGAGCCTGGGTTGCAGAGAGGAGCTGCTCATTGCTGGGGTCCTGCAGATGGAACCCGCAGTGCTGCATTGCTGAGCTAAGAGCTCCTTGGCTGTTAAGTTTTCCAGTAATTTTCCCAGGCAAACGATGCACCTGCCATAGCCTCAGGAGAAAATGTTTATTGCCATACTGTTCAGAGAAATAAAGTTATTTTGGCTCTGAAATACTGTACTCCCCTCCAAAACTGCACCTTGTTCATGCTGTCATAAATGGTAAAACTGAAAGCACAGAAGGTGGGCTGAAATCTCTGTGAGGTGTTGCAAGAGGTGCTTTCCAGTCATTAGCATTTTCTGAAGTAAGAGCCCTTCTACAGAAATTCTTGAGTGCATTATGAGCAAGTCGTGTGGAAAAGAGCTGCTTGGACAAAGGAGAGCTGGTTTCCAGCTTGGGTCTGCCAGGGCTGCCACAAGTGGCTGAATGATGTGATGGTGCAGGCATCCTGGCAGGGCAGGCCATGTGAAAAATGCCCCTTTTCAGCAGGACAAAGCAAGCAGTTGCCTGGTGAAGAAGGCAATCCAATCTCAAATCAAGGGTCAGTCAGGAAGCCAATATGAAGCAGGTCAGTGCACTCCAGAGTGGGGCTGTGAGAGACTACAAATCACAGGTAATGTTTACATGGAAAGTGCAGCTCTGTGAGATGCCACCCAAGGCTGATGGGATTCCTTTTAGGAACCTGGAGCACTTCTGGTTTCCAGACATCTCTTATTTAATACTGAGAAAGACCCTTTTTTTTTTTTTTTTTTTTTTTTTCTTGTGACTTGCTGTTCTCTGAAATGATGAGGTGACATACAGGTATGTTCTGCACAGAGCAATCCAGCCGTGCTGGGTGAGTGGGCTCAGACATCTGCACAGTATCATTCCGCTGTCACCAGCTAATGGTGGTATAATTAGAAAAGTCATTAATCCTTGCTCAGCAGTGCTAGAAACTATTTATAGCAGGGTAGAAAGCCCTGCACGTGAGCCTAGGGTGGGTGTGGAAATCGCTTCTGATGCCATGTGTATTGTGGGGCCCAAATGAAGAAGGTAGTGATTTGCTTCCAGGAGGGAATTTCCCTTTCTGACCCTATGGAGACAGTGCAAACTGTCTCACCTGCCTGAGATATCACCCTCTGGGCTAGCTATGGGGAATCCCTCTTGACATCCCCTGCAGGCTGTCACCCTCACAGGCTTGGGGTGTCCTGGGGGGAGCCCTGTCCTCGCAGCTGCATCTTCCCCTGCTGTGGAGTGTCCTGGCAGAGCACTGACAGCCACCAGGCTGATTGCCCCAAGGCCCAGCCCTTTCCTGTGCAGCAGTGGGCAGGTAGAGCACACTCTGTGTCTGCACTGCTGCTCAGGGCTGGCACACCACGCCTGGGCTCAGCCACCAGGGAGGTTTTGAGATGCTTTGGCTGGTCAGAGCCCTTTACTCAGCTCTCCTCCCCTCTGGGGGCTCCAGCAGCAGCTGTACCTGTTCACTGGGTGTGATGCTGCTCTCTGCCTCCAGACTGATGCTGGCAGCACCAGCACAGGTTGGTCCCTGGGTCTCTGAGCCACAGGAGAAACTGGGGCATGGGCGATGCTCAGTGAGTCACAGGCGAGGGAAGCTGCTATTTACAGGCTTCCAGGACACAGCTCAGCTTGGCTGAGTCCTTGTTTTTCCTGTGTTTTCCATGTTTTTCCTGTGCAGGAGTCAGTATTTCTGCTTGAGGGGCTCAGTCATCTCCCCGTGCCTGGGCTTTGCCTTGGTGCCCACCCTTGGTGTGTCACCATGATATTTTATGAAAATCCCTTTGCCAGGATTTTTTTCTCCTGAGAAGTTCAGAAGCCTCAGAGGAAAAGAAAAACAATAATTATCTGCTGCTGTGGAATGCAACAGGTGCATGTTTGATTGATCCATACGAGTTGTTTCTACTTAATCACCAATCATGGTCCAGCTGGTTGGACTCTCTCAGAGTTTTTATTATTCATTCCATTCCTTTCTAGCTTTTTGATGGATCCTTTCTCTCTATTCTTTTTAGTATAGTTTCAGTATAGCATTTCAATGTAATATATATCATAATATAATAAATCAGCCTTCTGAAACATGGAGACAAGATTCCCATCTCTTCCCTCGTCCTGGGGACCCTCGAACACAACGACACCTGGTGAGGGGTGGGAGAACCTCAGGACTTTCTGAAGCAGCCAAAGAGGCTGCAGTGGAGAACTGCTGGGTGCTGGACAGCGTGCGAGGAGCCTGTGGAACCAGTGCCTGGAAGTGGAGCGTTGCAGCAGCTGCAGGAGTGGGTGCTGCTGAGGTGCTGGGGGAGCTGTGGAGCTGTGCTGGGGTCAGCTGAGGTGGCACCGTTCGGAGAAACGCTCCCGTTGTCAAGTTAAACACTTCACTGGGTTCTGCCTAGTGAGGCACAAATAGCCTGTCTGTGTGCTGGCAGTCAGGCAGCAGCATAACCACAAGGGAAATATGTTTCTGTCTGGGCTCGCTGCATCTTCCAGGCTTTGCTGGAACGATTTCTCAAAGAAAGCATAAAATTATTTTAGCCTCTGAGATTAGTGGACCAAGACTTTCTCTCCTGGGGAACGAGACTGAAATTCCTCTGGGAGAGGCCTGGTGGGCTGCACTGTGGTGGGACACGGGAAGGGGGGAGAGAACCTGTTGGAAATGGGGCACCTGCTGTTTCAGCATTGCGGGAGTCCCAGCGCTGCCTTTGGCTGCCAGAAGGAGCACTCAGGCTCTGTGGTGTGCCTGGATCATAAAAGGTGACCTCGGAAATTGCATTTCCAAACATCTTCCCCTCTCTGGGAACGATGGCATTGTTCCCAGTGTTTCAGGCTGGGACTGCCTGGGGCTCTTTGTTCAAACTCCCTGGGTGCTGCAATTCCAGCACAGAGCTAACGATGCTTCGCCAGAGCCTGGGATCCTGGGAGGCGGCTGGATCAGCCTTTTGTTATCCCGAGGATTAAAAACTGCAGCTGGGGATGAGCTGAAGAAATCAAAGTCACTTATCTAGAGACATCCCGCGGGCATATTTAGCAGTGTGATGGAGCCAGGGTCAGCCACTGCTTCAGGTTGTTTCAAGCAGCACGAGAAGGCAGCGGGACCCACAAACCTCGGTGAAGAGACACAGGTTTCAAACATGCTCAGAAAACTGTTTTGCAAAGAACCTGCGGCTGCCTGCTCTGATTACAGCTCTGAATGTCAAGAAAGGAGAAGTCCAAAGTGCTGCAGGAGAGGATCTGAGATCTGTGGATGCCACAAAGGCTCAGGGAGTGCCCAGGTGCAGCGAGCACTGCTGGCAGCAGCTCTGGGCACGGGGATGAGCTCCTGGCTGTACCACACCTGGGCAGCCCCACGTGTGCTCACGGTGGAGGGCTTTGGGAACTCTGACGTGAAGTTTTCTCAAGCCTCTGTCTCCTTCTGTACAAACCCAGGAGCTGCTGTGCCCAGCGCCAGTGCTGCCTTGTGCCCTGCATCCATCTGCCACCTCTGCTCTTAATGGAAACAGGAGCTGGATTTGGGAAAGGAGTGGCACAGAACTGGAGGGAGCTTTCATCTGCCCACAGCCGCTTGCAGCAGCTGCTGCTCTGTTTGTCCCATGTTGCAGTGGAAACAAGGTGCCAGTTCAGGCAGGGTGTGCTGCAGGGATGTCTCTCTGATAAACAGTGGGCAAATAACTGTGCCCTTGCCTATGGTTTCCTCTCCTCTTCATTCCCCCATGCCTGAGAGTGCAGGAAATGGAACCTGGAGAGCACTGCAGAGGCCAAGGGAGGAAGGGAAATAGAAAATGCCATCAGGAACAGCAGATGCTGCTGCATCGCATGATGGTGAAGCATCATTTCTCCTCAGAATTCACTCTGAATCCACAGGCTGGTGTCAGATTGTTCCAGGGGAAGGCCTGGAACTGCGTCCCCTGGAGTATGTGGCACAGCACGTGTCAGTTGTTTTACTGACATGTAAATGAGATAGAAGGTGGATTTTTAAAGTGCAAGATGCAGCTCCTTGCAGCAATTCCCTCTGTCCCACAAGGTGACCTGCTCTCCTCCTGGTGCCGATGTGCTTGGGCAGGTTTTGCAGTGTCCTTTGGTGGGCTCTGATGTGCAGGCACTGAGCTGTGAGTGTACACAGGAGCTGGGCACACAGCAGCTCCAGAGCCTTTCCAGGAGGGAATCAGCTCCAGTTTGTGATCTGCTTTGTTCCATGTCTGTGGTAACCTCTCCTTCTTTGGAGAATAAGATTTTAAAGAGCTTATGAAAATGATCAAACCCTTCAGCTTCACTACTGTGATTAATCAATCACAGCTGCTGCTTTACAGCTCCTTGTTTTGATGTGTTTTGGGTTGTTCCAAAGTTAGCCCAGCTCAGGGCCAGGAAATATATTCCTGAGCCCTGCAGGGTTCTGGGATAGAGGAAAAGCTAAGTTTTCAACATGATTTCCAATATTTCTTGTGCCTATGCTGCCATTTATTGTTAGTGAGCATGGGATGCTCCTGGGAATTACACAATCCCCCCCAAAAAAAATGTGAGGAAAGGATTTAAGAACCAGCTCTTCCCTGAATGGGAGCTGCATCATTACAAATATTGTCTGATCTGCCCTTCTTAGCACTGAAGTATCTGAGACTCCAGGTGGCATCTCTAAAGAGTTTGTGTCAATTTTGGAGGCTTAGTTGCATGGCTTAAATGCTCCTTAACACTTGTTTTTTTACAGCTAAAGAGCCAAGCAGGATCATGAAGCTCAGATAGTTTGTGAAACTGCTGTCAAGAAGATTAAGCTGGAAATGGAAAATCTGCTGGTGAAGTCTTTCCTTTCTAATGTTTGTGTGATAGAGGGTGATTTAAACTCCATTTCACCACTGAGGTGAGGCCTCAGTTAGCAAAAGGACAGTGGGATGGCTCAGCCTGCTGCACTGCACAGACAAAACCCTTGAGACTGTCTGCAAAGTGCATTAATTAGAAACAAATTAAACTACACAGACTCAGCTCTTGGAGGTCCTGACAACACCCTGTTAGTGTCCCTCGGCCCTGGCTGGGCTGTGGGTGCCTGCAGAGCTCTCACAGACCCCAGGCCCACTCTCCTGTGGCTCTGATGAGTGCCACATCTGCTTCCCAGAAACAGGGATTGCTGAAGGTGCAGCATTTTTGTCAGACCCTGGCAAAGCTGACACCTGGACAGCAGAGTGTGATGGGGAGGCATGTAACCACCCTGATTAGCCAAATGTTCAGGAGGGGAATGATGCAAGCTTAGTTTTACCTTTGGAAGAGAAGGCACAAAGGAGCCTTTCCACATCTTGACATGCAAGACAAGTATGCCACAGTTCCTCTGGGGTGCGACCACCACTGCCTCGAGCTGCAAAGCCTTTAAGCCATCTCTCCTCCCCTGTGGAGACCAAACAACCTCATCCCTGCTGAGGGATATTGTGGGGACTGAGGGAGGTGGAGCAGAGCCAGATTAACTGCCTTTGTCCTGGCTGTTTGCACAGCCTTACACCTGGAAGGACAGGGCTCCAGGTACAACATCTCTCTGCTCCATCACATCCTCCTCTTCTTAGCTCATCTGCTGGCAAATGGGGCACCAGCCAATTCAGCAGAGCTGGGACAGAAAGCCTCCCTGATACCAGCTAGTCCTCACCCTCCTCTCCACTGTTTTCAGCAAGGAGGGTGGCGAGAGGGCATTGCCACTGCAGGTGTGTGTTGGCAGAGGGATGGTGCATGGCTGTGCTCACCTACAGCCCTGGGCTTCCAGGACTGTCAGTCTGCATCCTGACATGGCTTTGCCTGGGGATAGAGTGCACAAAGATAAGGGAAATCCATATTCTTTCCAGATTCAGGCATTCAGAGTGGGGAGAGAGCTTGGTTTGAGCCTGACTCTGCATCACAGACTCCCAGGCACGTGTGTCTCACGCTGTATTAGGGATCATCTTCCCATCATGTAGTTTGCAGGGGTCTGTGTCCCCCTGATTTCTCCTTGCCCTGTTCATTGCCTTGCTTTGCTCTGACCTGGCCTGGGGCACTTGTTCAGTGCCTGCTGCCTCCCCTGGGGCTGTCACCAGCCTTTGACTGGAGAGGAACCCATCCTGTTCCCTGTGGCATTTGCTCTCCCAGCTGCTGTGTTGAGGGAGCCGTTCCTGCCCGTGCAGGAGCTTGCCTCCCACTGTCCCCGCGTGCTGTGTGTGGTGGGCGCCTGCAGCGCCAGGCATGCTCGCTCCAGAAATCCAGGGTATTAAAATGAGTGTGTCATCTGCAGAAGTAAGAGTCTGGGAGCATGTTCTCCCTGGCGACTGCGATACCCTTCGCAGCCCCTGCAAATCAGACATGCACATCCTTCTATTTTCACAGTGGGGAAAACTACAGACTCACAGAACGACTTGGGCTGGAAGGGATAGCAGAGATCATCCAGTTCCAAACCCTGACATGGGTAGGAAGACCAGATTGCTCCAAGTCCCGGCTAACCCATCCTTGAGCGCATCCAGGGGCAGCCACAGGTTCTCTGGGCAACCCAGGGGCTCCCCACCCTCACAGGCAGCAAGCAACCCCTTCACACCTCCGGTTCAAATCTCCCCTCCTCCCGTTCCGAGGCGTTCCCCCGCGTCCCACCGCTCCGCGCCCGCGCCAGCCCCGCTCCCGGGGGGCGGCCGGAGCCGGGGGCTGCGGGCGGGCCCTGCGGAGCGCGGCGGAGCCAATGGCGCTGCC
>NW_024356616.1:1131479-1249012 GCF_014805655.1 Passer montanus | reverse complement strand
CTGGAGCGGCCCCGCCGCGCCCGAGGCACCGGCCCTGGAGGCGCTGCCCATCGGCCGCGGAGGCACCGGCCGGACACGAAGGTACCGGGCACCGGCCCGCCGGCCGGCGCGGGGGGGGCTGCGGGGGTCCTGGAGCGGCCCCGCCGCGCCCGAGGCACCGGCCCTGGAGGCGCTGCCCATCGGCCGCGGAGGCACCGGCCGGACACGAAGGTACCGGGCACCGGCCCGCCGGCCGGCGCGGGGGTGGCTGCGGGGATCTGTTGATGGGAGTTGGAGGAAAGTTTGCAGAGGAACCGGCGGCTGTTAATAGCGGTGGCAGCGCGGTCCGGTGCCGGCTGGGTCTGGCTGCCGGGGCGCTGCCGGCGCTGCTGCGGATGGAGCCGGCATGCGGGTTCGACCCGTGAGGGAGCGGCGGCTCTGCCCCCGTGCCACCCCGCACCCCCGGCGGTGCCCGGCGCTCGCCCTGCCGGTGCTCCAGAGCCGCGCCGAGCCCTGGGCTGCTCTCCCGGCGGAGTTTGTGGGGAATGCTGCATCCACCTGTGTGCGAGGCGGCGGGCGGAGCAGCCAGGCCTGCGGGCGCGGGACCCTGAGGGAGCGGCCCCGGCGCTGCTGAGGTGCAGCTCGGGCCGCTCCGCCGGGATGAGCTCTGGGCCCGGCGGCGAACGGGAGCTCCCGGGGCTGCTGGGGTGCGAGCGTGGCTGTCTGCAGATGCAGGAAAACAAGCCTGTTCTCTGCGTTGTTTGGGAAGTTGGGAGAACTTCCTGAGGCAGCAGGGCTTGGAGGGCAGGAGCGCGGTTGCAGGGAGGCCGCGGGGCCGCGGTCCCTGGGGCAGCGCTGGAGGGGATCGCTCCGGGGGCTGCCTGGCCACGCGTGTTGCACTGGGGGCGTCCGGAGCTCTGAGCCCAGCCAGGGCTGTCCCTGGCACAGAGCGAGTGAAATGACGCCTGGTTCTGGCTGTGGGAAGGGTCTCTGGCAGCTGCCCCCCGAGCTGTCCGCATTGCCACCTCAGTGGGTGACACCGGGTTTGGGCAGTGCCCCCCTAGTTCCTGACGCTGACCATGCTTGGGTGGCCGTCCTTGGGATGGCCACACGCTCCTTTTAACCTCCCGTGATGCTGAAGTGGCCCGAGCGTGTGGTATTTGGTGAAGAGCAAGATTTGCGGAGCATTGAGTTAGAAACCATCAGTTTGCGTTTTCTGCGTGAGGTTGTGCTGTTTGCACGTGCAAAACACAACCACCGGCCCTGGAGGGTGAGAGGTGAGCAGGGGGATGCTCTTGGGCTGGAGCAGCTGAGAGAGGGGGATGCTGGGCAGAGGGGCTTCAGCTTTGGGTTCCTCGTCATTCCCCAGGAAGGGGATGGTGACCTGGAGCACTGCCTGACACTTGCTGCGCCGTGCTGTGGGGCAGGGAGGAGCAGGGACCTGATAAACAGTAAGAGGTGTTTTGCTAAAGGTTCTAGACAGTGACTCATCTGCTGTAGGAAGGGACAGGAAGGAGAGGCAGCACAGGAGCTTTCTAGAGTACAAATGGGTCTTTCCCCCTGCTTTTATCAGAAGCAGGAGGTTGGGAATCCTTTATTACTCTCAGAATAGTGTAGACCTGTAGGTTATAAACCTCCTGGTGCAAGTGTCCCTGTACCAGCACCTCCTGCACCGCTGTCCCTGGGGAGCATCCTGCTGCTGGGTCACATCCTGGGGTGGGACAGTTTCAAAATTTGAGGTGATTTCCAGTCCTCACAATTGATTTTATCTGACCATTCTTAGTCACTTCTGAGTCTCTCCGAGTAATTGATCCTAGTCTGTACGTTGCACCATGGTTCTGCATGTGCCTGGCTGGCTGGGGTGTTTCAGAAGTCAATTTCCTTGCCTCTGAGTTGCTCAGTCTTAACTTTTCTTCTTTGTCCAGCCTTCCTCCCTCTGGCTTTTCTGCCTGGCAGCACAGAGGAGGTGCAGTGCTGCTGCCTTTCACTTTCCCAGGTGTGCTGCACCCTGAGAGGCCTCCCCAGCTACTGGCAGCATTGCTGACTGCCCCCACTTGAAAAGTGTCTGTATAAGGAGTTGTTTTGCTGATATTTGCCTGGGTTTGTTTTTATTTGCTGCTTCCACTTTGCAGAGGAATTGGTGCAGCCAGTTGGTCCTTGCTGACTGAGCACCTTGCTCACAGCTGGCTTCCTCTCTCTGGGGATTTATGGCTCCTGCACCACCTCTCCCTCTTTGCTGGGGATTTACCTGGGAATGCTGATGCCTGGTCTGCTCTGGGGGTGGATTTGTAATCCCTCCCTGCAGGGAGGGAGGGAAGATCCCCAAGCCCCCCAACAGACAGCCCTCATGCCAGTGGTTAAGGGCAGACAACACTGGGGGTTTGCTGAGAATTATCCCTTTGCAAGAAGCAACTTTTACCAAAAGTTGGCATATTTTTGAGACCTGTGAGTCTCTAATCATACCCTTCTCCATTGCAAGGTGTTCTTTCACGATTAGGCAGGCTCTTCAAACCATCTTGGAAATGGCTGTGGGTTCCTGGGGCTGGTCCTTGGACTGCTGCCCTGGGCACTTTTGGATTTCGGGTTCTCACTTTATCTGGGTTAAGCTCCCAAGGAGAGAGGTGTGACTTGAGATCCAGAACTGGTTTGAGAGATCAGAACTGGGCCAATTTCTAGGCCAGAATGGGGCTCTGGGTGTCCCAAGGGCAGATTTAGGCACAGAAACAGTTGAAGGTCAGGGTTCCCACCTCCCTTCCTCTGCTGAACACAGAGGGGTTGTCTCCCTGACATCTGCTGGGCAGGTAGCAGGACATATAGCAGGACATATGGCAGGACACTGCTTCATTATTCCTTTCAAAGCATGAAAAACACCCCTTGCTGAGAAGTACTGGAGCTGTGAAATGCAGATGGGGCTGCCCCCAGGAATAGCAGCAGCCTCAGGGAATGGAGAGAAAGCTTTTCTTCATGCCCTGCCACCTCACCCTCTGAAGAGAGCGTTCAGTGTGCCTGCATCCCCCAGAGGAGGGTTTAACAGCGCCAGGCTTTGCTGTAACCCTCAGGCACCGTGTGGATGAGCCTGGATGGAGAAATGGCTGCATGGGACAGTGCTTCCTTGCCTCCCCGCTGCAGTTCTCCTGTGATTTCCTGGATTCCTCTTAGTACCACACTTCACAGTCCCCTGCCTCTGGGGTGTCAGGGAGGCACTCAGGCAGTGTGCAGGTTTGGGGCTCCCTGTGCCCTGCCCAGGGCACCACTGATGCTCAAAGGCTGCCCTGCTCGTGGGACAGTGCTTCCTTGCCTCCTCGCTGCAGTCCTCCTGTGATTTCCTGGATTCCTCGTTAGTACCACGCTCCACGTCCCCTGCCTCTGGGGTGTCAGGGAGGCACTCAGGCAGTGTGCAGGTTTGGGGCACCTCTGGGTGCCCAGGGCACCACTGATGCCCAAAGGCTGTCCTGCAGCAAGCTTGAGAGGTTTAGTTAAGGTATATAGAGGAGTATCTTTGTGAGTACATTTAAAAACTCCAGAGGTATTAAATACCTATTTTTCTGGGCTGTGGCTTGTATCAGAGCTGTGTGCAGGAAAACAAAGGGTTTTCTGGGGTGGCTTGTGCTCTGCTGTCGGCTCGTGCCTGCTCAGCCTGGCTCGTACACAAGAGCATTTGGGTCTTTGTGTTTCTGGTCACCTTGCAGCAGGCACAGGCAGTGGTTGCTGTTCTCCCTTTGCACCCTGTTCTGCTGACACCTGCATTTTCCTCGGCCCGGAGGTGTGAATGCTTTACCTGCCAGCACCTCCTGCTCCTGCAGAGCAGAAGATGGCTTTTTGCAGGGAGCCGGGGGGGCCGTGCCACTCACTTCTTCCTTATTAACTGCAAAGGAATAAAGTTGCAGAGGGATCAGGTTTTGAGAAAGACCCAGAGTTCCAAAAGGCTCCCAGAGGATAGATCCCTGATTACTCTCTAATTGCATTAGAGTTTAATTTGTTGTTGTTTTTACTGTAATGTTCCCATTTTCCTCGACAGTTTGCTCTGTTTCATTAACTAGAAATGGCTGGAGATGAATATTTGCAATATCAAAACTTGCCTGTTGTGCAATGCTTGACAGGTTTTAGGCCTTTATTGTGCTGTCAGGAGCCTGGGTGACTTTGCCAGCCCTGGCTGCCTCGGACTCAAACCTCGGGTGCAGCGCTCACCCAATGGCAGCATTTTGCCTACACATGCAGGTTTGCTCCTGGGAGTTTTGGTGTCTGTCCTGCTTCCAGGAGACACGGGAAAAGCTGAGCTGAGCTGTCCCCAGAGCAGCTTACGGGCAGCTGCTCTTCAAAAGGCTTGTTCAATCCATTTCTCCTGAGCACAGCGGGGAGCGGGTCTGGAAATGAATTTGGGAAGCTTCAAAAAGGGTTTTCAGGAGCTTCATTTAGAAAGCAATAGGGGAGAGGAGTATTGCTGCTCTTAATTCTGAAGCAGAAATATATTTGCTTTGCTTTGTTTAAGGGGAAATGGTGTAGAAGGTATAGTTAAGCTTAGACCTGTTTTTTTGCCAATGCATCTTTTTTGGTGAAACAAATCCTGAAGGTGTGAGATATAAATAAACCTTTCCAGTTTATCATCCTCAGCACTTGAGGCCCTAGAGGTGTTACTTGTCTCCTGCTTTGATCTACTTGCTTATATATCACATACATGTTATTTGTGTGTGTCACAAAGGGCACCTGGGCAAGGTTCCCCACTGCCCGTGAGCTGGGTGTGGTGGAGCTGCACCCACGGCTCTCAGAAAGTGACAGGAACCATAAGGAGATGTGGGGAACTGCGCTGGGAACTCAAAACTGCTCCTAAATTTGATCCAGCCGCTTAAAACCAGTGGGTGGACCTGGTGGTGAAGTGAGACGTTGGTATTTAAAGCTGTCTTGGAGGATGCAGCCAGAGACATGACACCCAGCAGTGAGCTGTGAAGGTGAGACATGCTCTGGTTTCCAAATTCTCCGAGAAAAGCGGGAAAGCTTGGAGTGCTGGATCTGCAGCACCTGGAGTGGCTTGTCAGAAACCCCCAGGAACGGGGTGGAATTGAACACCCACAGCATCTGAAACCATAAATTAGTCAGTTAAAGCTGCTGCTGTGCAGAATGCTGTGCAAGCCCCTCTATTATTTGATATACAATGAGCCCATGTGAGCTGATTGTATTCGAGGCAGAAGCTGTTGTGGCCTGGCTCTGTGAGCAGGGTTCTCTGGCAATTCCCCTGCTCTCAGCTGTAACCCTGGATCTCAGGACATTGAGGGTGCCTTCCACCTCCAAGCTTCAATCTTGGCTTCAGTGCCAGCACGTGGCAGAGGGAAGCCAGAGTTTAGTTTGACTTAAAATGAAAACTAATTAATCAATTCTGTGTTTTCCATCCTACAGTGTCACCAGTGAAAGCATCAAGATGATAACTGCAGATTCAACTGCTCATTTGGAAATACTGAGCAATTAGACAAGTTTATGACAATATTATTCCCTGCCACCAGAGATGATTCACAATACTACTAATTGTAGCAATAATTAATCCGGCTAATTTTCAAGCACGCAGCTGTAGTTCACGGCAGTCTGGCGGGGGCAGGAGTCACACAGAGTGTGGGGACCTGTTATTTTCTGTTTAATTATCAGAGGCCTTCAGTGCCCTTTCAGCTTGTTGTGCCTTTTGAGGAGGTGCTGGGCTGCTCCCCTTGCCTGCTCCCACAGGTCCCCACATCTGGGAGCAGGGGAGTGAGCACAGAGGGATGTGAGGAGCCAGGTCATAGTGTTCTGCTCCAGCAGTGGGTTAGACAGGACATTGCAAAGCAGCTGGGATGATTTTGGCTTTGCAGAACATACAAGGAGCATTTTTGAGCCCTTTTTCCTCCTAGCCAGACCGTAAGGCTGACAGCCACACGTGCAGGATAACCTACAAACTCCACTTGGAAAACTGATGGTATATGAAACACATTAACTTGTTTTAATGCCTGTCTGTTGCTTCTGAGTACCACAGGGGATGCCTCATAAATACTGGAGGAATTGGAGTCCCCAGACTATGCAGGAAAAGGGAGACCTTTCCAAACCTATGAGTCAGAGCTGGTCTCTGAAAGGAGCAGCCAGTGCCTGCCCAGCTCCAGCCCCTCTGCAGTGGCAGTTTAATTTCTCACCAAAATAGAACAATTTGCATTTCTGGGGACCCTTGGGCACACAGGGCTGGAGCACTGCAGTGGGCATTGATGAAACATTTCTCGTTGCTCATCTGTTGGTAAGGGACAGAAGGGTGGTTTTTTCCAGAAGGAGAAAATGAAACATGAGTTATCTGTGTGGCTTGCTGAGGTGCTCCCAAGCCCAAGGAAGACAGGTCTGACATAAAACTTAAAAGTCCAGCATGCTTCTGCTTATTGTGGCTGAGAGTGGGAGATGCTCCTGCATCTTAGAAGAAAGCAAATGCAAACAAAAGGAGGGATTTGTTTTTTTCTTTTTTTCTTAATCAAAGATGGGCAAAGATAAAGTGCTGTAGGAAGGATGCAAATGTTTTATGTTTTACTTAAGATAAAGATCCTTGTTTGCTAGTGCTCACGAAGCTAATTGACAGATTACATGATAATAAGAAGGAGTTTAATGAAATCTGCCGATACCCTTTAGAGGATGTGGAATTTGGATGTGCAGTTTAATGAGGCCAGAGGTTTAGCTGCTCTGTGCAGACTGGGGGACTGGAAACATTGGCATTCCTGCTATCTTGTTTCTAAATCGTTCCATTGATGACAAGAAGCTCTGCTGTAGCAGGGAGCTGTGGCTGAGGGGAGCAGAGTCCATCAGTCATGGCAGGCAGGGAGGGCTCCTGGCCGGAGCTGCTCAGCTGCCTTGGTGGCACCCGAGCTCCTGTAAATCCTCAGCAGGTGGCAGTCGGTGAGTCATCTCTGGCTGGCAGCACAGGGTGGGAGAGGAGCCATCCCAGGGAGCAGAGAGGAGCTCAGCCCACCTGCTCACCGCGGCTGAGAGCTCGTGGATAACCTGGAGCATCTCTGCCTGTGCTCTCGCTAACCTGGGTAGAGAGCATTGAGTGCTGTCAGCAGTGACAGTAAACCGATCTGGGGTTAGTGCTGCTGAGCCTGATTGTGGTTTTGGGAAGAGGTGCTTTAGCTTAGCCAGCCAGGCAAGCATGCAGGCTTTTATCAGGGATCCAGAATTAAAATAATCCCCCATCAGCGATGGACAGATTTGTTCTCTGGAGGCTTCTTCTAAGTCTGTTGCCACCTTACATGGCTTTTCCTCTTGGGTTTCTGAGCTGAAGCTGATGGGGACTGACAAGCCCTGATTATGCAAAGTACCAGAGGCAACGGGCTGCCGGCCTGGGATTCAGCTTGCCTCGCTTCCTGCCATTTTCCATGTTATTAGGGAGCCACTGGGAAAAAGTAGGTCCTGCTTATCCCAAAATGAGCGTGTGGCCCTGGCAGAGGGGGCAGGGCAGGAGCCCTGGCTGTGTGCAGGGCCTGGCCAGGCAGCAGTGACCCGGGTGCCGGGGTGCCCCAGCCTGGCTGCGCCCACGCTCAGCCAGTGCCGAGACTATTTATGTGTCTTCTAGTGAGAAACCACCGTTTCCATGGCAACCGTGAGCATCACATGGTAACCCCGGCTCTGGCGTGTGAGCCCGCAAGGCGCCGCGCTGCCCCCGACGCCTGGCAGGGTCCCTGGGGAGCCCGGGCCCCCAGCAGCCCTGGGGGCACCGAGAGCTGCCAAAAACACACCCAGGTGCTGGGATGGGAGGAAGAGGGGAGGGGAGAGCACCGGGATGTGGAGGTGGCAGGCTGGGCTGGACCAGGCGTTCTCCCCAGGCTGGGGAGCCTGTTCCTGCAGTGGCTGGGACCTGGATCAAGGTCCCTCTTTTCCTGAGTTTCCTAATATGAGTGAGTCCCTCCCCTCTGCCTCTGATTCCAGCTGCCCCTCTGTCTCCAGTGTAGTCTCTGTGAAGCCTGCACAGGTCTGCTTTAGTGCTTATTTCAGGAGGTTTCTGGGCTGTCCCCACTGCTAAGGGTTGAGCTGTGCCACCTGGCCATGCTGGAGTGAGTGACAGAGCCCTGTCCTTGAAGTGTGCAGGACACAGAGTCAACTGCTACCCTGCAGCACGAAATCTGATTGCTCTCCCTTGAGTTCCTGCAAACTGTATTAAAACAGTCAAAATATATCAATCTCTCTTTTTTTAAAAACGTATTTTTATTCAAATCAGCACATGTTTGCAATTAAACCCTGCTACATGATGTAGTGTGAATAATTAGAAAAATTCATGTGCTTAATGGGACACTTGCATTTGTAGATATTTGGGATACTTGCAGAATTGCAGCGTGTCTCCCTCTAAACTTGACAGTGTCCTTCCCTCGTGTCCCCTGAGGCTCTTTGGGGCATGGAGGGCTTGTCTGCACTGCACACCCAGATCTGTCCTTTGCTCTCTGCTTCTGTGTGCCTGTAATTTCCATTGCTTGCCTTTCATTCCTGCCTCAAACAGGAGGTCACAAAGTCACCAGCTGGATTTTTGTGCCCCCCATAATCTCGAGTCTCCTGCTTCTGCTCCCCCCATCAGGTGGGTGCTGTGCTGCCCAGCCTGGTGCAGGTGGGGCTGAAGAGGCACAACTGGAGACGTGGCCCTGCTGTTGTTCTGCCTGGAGGGTGTTGCCTGTCTCTCCTGGCTTCCCTCTGCCACAGAACACTGCTCCTCCTGATGTGTTCATCAGGCTCTTTGCCTGCTTGGTTCAGTTTGTATAAATGGGACCTTGATGGTTGGGTGAGGAGATGGGAACATCTGGCAGCTTTCCTCCTAGCCCAGAGCTCATGAGTCGTGGGAATTCAGTGAGACATCCCTGGCAATTTCCTCCCCACAGTGGCATGAAAGCTGAGGCTCTTTCCAAAAACACCACCTCCGTCCACTGAGGGGGCACTGTTGTTGTGTGACTGTAGCTTTCTTAGTCCTGGCAAACACAGAATCCCTGGTTTAGGTTAGAAACTACCTTAAAAATCACCTCGTTCCAATTCCCAGGAAATTGCCAGGTTTCTCCAAGGCCCATCCAGCCTGGTTCCCTTGGGCATTTCTATCAAGAGGTCAACCCCAGCAAATGAGCAACTTTCCTGCTTGCACTGGGGAGATGGTGTGAAATGAGACATTTGGGGTGCTGAGGCTGAGCCTCGTTTCCCTTGGGCATTTCTATCAAGAGGTCAACCCCAGCAAATGAGCAACTTTCCTGCTTGCACTGGGGGAGATGGTGTGAAATGAGGCATTTGGGGTGCTGAGGCTGAGCCTTGGTGGCACTGAGGCTGTGTCTCCCCCGTGGTGCTCTCCACAACCTCTCCTCTCTGTGCTGACACATGCAGCAGCCACGTGCAGGATCTCTCCTGCTCCCCAGCTCGTGCCACACACAATCTCGTTCTGATTTTCAAGGCTCCAATAAAGCGTGTCCAAATGCATCAAAGGCTCAGTGCAGAACTGAAGCAAATTGACTCTGTAGAGGATTTAGGGAATGGAGGGAGTTGGGATAAACCCCAAACCAAACAAGAACTGCAGGGAAGGTGAGGCACGGTGGAGACAGCAGATGTTCAGCACAGCTGGAGGGACGTGGAACATCTTTGGTTTGGCAGGAGAATGGCAAAAACTGAAAATAGCACACACATCCTCTGGAGATGTGGCTTGTGAGGAGCTCTTTGTGGGTTGGGACACACCACCACGACCTCTGGGACACAGGATTATCTGGACTGTGTTCCATTGCCCTCTCTGGGACTGTGGAAGGACAGCAAGGAAATCCAGCTGCTGGTCCAGGCTGAGGCTGCAGATCCCATGGCTGTGAATTTGGGCTCTTGCACCAGCTCAGGGTGGGCTGCAGAATGCTGTCATCACCATGGGATGGGCTCTCCTGTCCTCTCCTGTCTGTGGCTGCCAGGGAGAGCCAGGAGCCCAGAACTGGCCCAGGCTGCCCCATCCCAGCCCTTTTCCTGGCTGCTGGGACCTCCAGACCCAGAGTGTCTCCAGGCAATGAAAGCAGGAGGAGAACTGCACTCATGGAACAGGCTCAGCCATTGTCCTGTCGTGCTGGGAAATCAGGCACTTCAAAAGGCAGTTTTGCATTTCTTCAGATGCCTCAATGTAAGTGCAGTGACAGAGTTGCTCAAAGCACATTAATTATTAGTAAAGGCTTTTTTTCTTTTTATTGCAAGACAAATTAAACAACAGACAAAAACAGGAGGTGTTACACGAGATGTTAATCCATGGGAGAGTGACAGCAGCAAAAGCCACAAATAATTCATAACATGAAAATCAGGACATTTAATTTTTGGCTTGTTGTTTTCATTTGGCATTCATGCACATGCTCAGTTGCTGCTTCTCTTGTGCTCTGGCGTGGAGATTTTGGAGGCTGTTAATTTTGGAAAAAGGTCTTCAAGAGTAAATCAGGTAAGAGACCACATTTTTCTTCTCTCCTCTTGACTCGAGAAAACCAAGTTGCTGCACCCTGTGTTTCCTATGACACTCCTTGTCCTCGATTGGGGAATAGAAAAAATGAATGTGTGCAGGAATTCCAGGGCACTTCCACCACTCTCCTGTGTGGCAGGGACACATTCAGCACGTGACCCCACCTGGAGGGATTCAGCTGGTGCCAAACATTTCCTTAGAAAGGAATTTGGCTTTGCATATGTCTCTGATGTCAGTTGTGGGTTGCCATCCTCTAAAATTTAGCACAGCTTAGTTAGCACCTTTCTGGACACTGCCAAAACCTGGCGTTGATCTGGTGGAATTGATTTTTCATTGAGCTGTTACAGCCACTGAAACTGCTGAGGAGAATTGCAACCATATGGCCCCAGGTAGTGCAGACGAGGTCTCCTGTGACACACTGAGCCCTTCCTGGAGATGCTGAGCTGACGTGTGCAGAGACATGGATGGCAGCAGGGAGGGGCCTTGGCACTGGAGTGTGGCACAGGAGACCATAACAAACCCCACTGAAGGACACAAGGCCATTGTCATTTTTGGGAGAGGCCCCTCATGTCCTCACCTGAGGAGGAGGACACCAGGAGTTTCAGATATTTATACCACAATGTGCTTCTGCTCAGCATGTCAGATTGTGTCCCTGAACCCCGTGTTAGTTCTTCAATTCTCAGCAAGAAAAGTCTCTGAGAGTGTTCAGGGACATGTCCCACCCTGCTCAGCACTCTGGCTGCCCTTGAATGTCCCTCAGAGCCCAGGACATGCTGGTGGCAGGGAAACTCCTCCCTTCCCTGCTGCATTTTGACAGATGGGCTGTGAGGTGAGATCAGCTGAGGGCTGGTCACTCCTGGAGTAGTTAGGCATGTGTGGGCAGGGAGAGAGTCACAGTGGTATTAAGTGATTAGAAATACATAAATATTAATTGCTTATGAACTCCCTTTATCACACTTGCAGGCAGAAGAAGTTAATAAATCACAGCTCGGATTAACCCACAGAAGGGTAATGCCAAGTGCATCTGAGACGAGATAGAAATGGCAAAGGGAGCTTTTCTGGAGAGGAGGAAGTGCTGGTTTCAGGCTGGGCACCCACAGCTCAAAGCTGTGCTCTTTTTCAGGGTTTCATGTCTGCCTCTTGCTGCAGAGGGGAGCCCTTGCAGCTCTGCAGAGAAGCCATCACCCAGCCTTGCTGTGGCATCTCTGCACCACCCTTTGTAGGCAGCAGGAGTTTGTTCTTGCATGTAACAGAGTTCCTGGGCAGATCCCCTGGGAAATACCAGCCCTGGACCTGCCCTGGGGTCTGTGCAGGACCAGCTGGTGCCACCCTGGGGATGGTGGCAGTTTAAAACCTGTGTGGAGAGGGGCATTGGTGTCACTGCATGTTCATGCAGCTCATGCATTCATTTCACTGTGTTACTGGACATTCTTTGGTGGCTGCTGAGGAGGGGAAGAGACTTTTGCTCCTCTGTTGCATTTCTGTGGGACAGGTAATTTTTCTCTCAAGTCACTGACTCGTGCTTGAATTTAAACTTCTTCTGAGGCTGTCTTGGTTTCAGTGGCAACTTTGCAAGGGTGATTGCTATAAATGGGTGCTGGTAGTGGATTGCTTGTGTGGAAATCTTCCTTGCTAAGGTGAATCTATTATTTTTTGTTAAAATTTAATTTTGTCTAGAGCAGTTTTTGTTACCAGAGCTTTCTAATTATTTTAAGTAGCCAAGCTTACGTATGCTTGAATCCTCGTAGCAGTTTAGCCTAATATATTCATGCAAAAGCATGAAGGAGGTATTACTTCCATTTGTTCTTTTGTTCTTCCTAATCCCCATCCCTCTCTGCTCTGCCTTGCTGTACTTTTCATCACCATAAAAAAGCAATGCCTGGAAAAATCAACAGTGAAACCCTCTGCCAGAATCCCAGGTGTGAGGACACATTTTTGTGCCTGGCCAAGGGGACCCTGCTGTCCTGCAGGCTTTGGCAGTCCTGGGCTTGCTGTGCTTCCTGGGGGCACAGGGAGTTTTTGGGTAAGCAGGAGCTGCTGCTGCTCACCTGTGCAAAGAGAGCTGGTCCCTGGCCTGCCCTGGCAGAGAAGGGTCCCCCATCCTTCCAGCGGTGGTTCCATGGGAGTGTGGCACTTTGGAGACAGCCCTGGGATCCCAGGAGCTGCTTGGGGAGGCCAAAGCAAGGCAGAATTGTAAATCAAAGGCAACTTCAATGAGGGGAGGGAGAATGATGTATCTGACTCTGTCATCAGAAGGGTAATTAATTACTTTATTATACTACACTATATACATTGCATCTGACCTGAACACACTCAGTCTGCTCACAGAACTGCACTAATTTCTCTGATTTTCTCGTGACAGTCCAACACACACACACTTTATTGGCCCTGATAGGCCAAGGAAACAAAACATCTTCACTTTGGATAAACAATCTCTATATTGCATTTTACTTTGGCACAACACAGGTACAGTTAGTGAGAAGAATTGTGTTTTCCCTTTCTCTGATGTTCAGAGAATGTGAAACCCAGAATATTCCTGGGAAGAATTGTGCCTTGCTTTTCTCTATGAAGAGAATGTGGCAACAAGGTGGTGCCAGGCTGTGCTGTGCAGAGAGCAGGGTGAGGCCTCACTGAGGTGCTCCAGCCATGCCAGGCAGGCTCTGCTGGTGGGGAAGGCACGCCAGGATTTGGGAGCAGGGCAGGAGAGTGGCAGCTTCTGGGTTATGTGAGGGTCTCCTGTTCCAGAGAGACTTTTATTAGGTAACTCCAATATTTACATGTGAATTGTGGTGCACAGCAGTCACATCCTAAGCAGAACCACTGTGTTGTCTTGGTGCTGAACCTGGGATATCGAGCGGAGCACATCCCACATCCCACACCTGTATCAGAACTTGCTGCTTGGAGAAAATGCCTGAGATCCAGTTCCTGGATAAGCCTGTTCAGTCCCTGCTGCTATAAAGGAGGACAGACGATTCCATTTGAGAAAAACAGACTTTGCTTCTGTTATCAGAGCACAGAATGCTGAACTAATGCTGAGAAGCTTTTGATTTACTCTGATTTTTGCAATGAGGGTTTGTACTAGCATTGCAGGCTGCATGCAAATGAAGGTGGTGTTACCTGTCTCTGGCTTGGTTGCTGGATTGAGGTTTAATGAGATTCTTTGGTTTGCTTTGTGTCAGTCCGTTGGAGTTAAGTGAGATTTCTTCCTCCCACTTTGTTTTGCCTTTGATGCAATTTTGCAACACTTCTTGTATTCCTAAAAGGGTCTTTTGGTATCTTTGAAAGTTTCTCAATGCAACATCTCTCTGGACAGAGTAAATGAGGATTAAAACTAGGCAGATAGCAAGAGAAAACAAGCAAATGTCTTTGCAGAATCAAAGAAAGAGCAAGCACAGCAGCAGAGGAGCTCTGAGATTGGTGTTTTTGTCTGGTAATCCAGAACACCTGAGCAAACCTTTTCTGGAACTCAGGGCGGGCTGGTCTCTCCAGGCTGGCACTCTCTGCTGTCAGCTCAGCTGCTTGTTTTCATTAAATATGCAGGGACCCCAATAACTGTGGGATGGCAGGACACTGGGGGCTTGGCAAAACCCCCTCCAGCTCCGCTGCACAGCCCAGCAGCGTCCGGCCCTTCTGCACCTGCCTTTGTCTGCTGATGGGATCTCATCGCCTCTTCATTCCCATGTTATTTTTCTTCCCAGTCAGTGGAATCAGCTCTATAAAACATGTGTTATCAGTCTTCATTATACTCAGCTTTGTTATGATTGTGAATTAATAGATTTTATCTTGGCATTAATGGGAAGGCACCAGCCTCTCTTTTCCCTCTTACTTTGCATAGAGGGTGGTTTTAAATATTCTCTCTATGTAGCTGCTTCTGTTGCTTTCTGGCTCTGCTTGGGTTCAGTCTGTTTTAAGCCTGAACCTTCCTGATGCACCTCTTGATTGTGAGTTCAGATCTGTGTACCTGCAGTGGCACAAGGAGGAGGCTACGAACAGAGAAGCAATGCGTTCCTGTGAATCAGAGCTGATTTTAAAGGTGCAAGTGTCCTCGTAGAAAGTTCTGGGGAACACATAAATATTTAAACAGCTGCCGGAGAACAGCACAGCCCAGTAAATCATCCAAACAATTCTCTTCCTCATCTAAATTGAGAAGTATAACAGGTACAACAGTACAACACAGCTCCAGGTTGTGATGCTGTTTGCCCTCTCTATAAAAGTCTTTATAAGCTCTTTTATTGTTGTATAACAAATGGTCCAGCGTGTTTGGAGCCACGAGCGACCTCTGTCAGAGCTGGTTCTGTGTATGGTGTTCCTAGATAGGAAAGGTGATGCAGAACAGCCGTTCCCAAGTAGCTCAGGTGTGGATGTCAGGGCAGGACAGCTGTGTTTGGAACCTGTGCTGTGTGACATTCAGGTTCTTGGGCACACCTGGCACTCGTGTCCCACTGCTCCTGCTGCAGCAGCGAAGGGGCCACACTGGGACAGCTGCCCAGGGTGAGGAGTGAGCACTTGACATGGGCTATTGGTGCTTAAACCTGGGGACTCTGAATGGGAGGGATTGGGGATGTGAGGGGACTCTCTGTGTGTCACATTTACACCTGTGTAACATTGGTTTAATTCCCTCATGCTGACAAGAACTGCTTGGCTCAGGCGTTGCCTTGCCCTTGGCTCTGTAGGAGCCTTGTCAGACCCATCTGCCTGCTTCCTGTAACTGATTCTGCTTCTTGTCTCTTCTCTCTGTCACGCACAGATGAAATCCTCTGACATCGACCAAGAATTGTTCACTGAAAGTTACTGCAAGGTGTGCAGTGCTCAGCTGATCTCCGAGTCCCAGCGCGTGGCCCATTACGAGGTAGGATGCTCTTGGTCCCTCACTCCACCTTTGCTGTTCTCCTTGGCAGACTCAGCATTTGAAGAACTGTTTTTGCTGGTTTTACACTCACTCTGTCAGTGATGTCACTGCAGCGGTGTCTGCTGCCTGTCTGGCTTTTTCTTCTGTTTTTGCCAAGTCAGCCTGCAATTTGATCAGGACTGAAGGGAGCACAGTTAGCAAGGAGAGCAATTAAGAGTGCAGCAAAACAAGCTCAGGTTGTATTAAATGTGCTGTGCTGTGGTTTGGTGAGTAGGAATCTCTGATTGTGCAGAGAATAGATTAGAATTTGTGAATGTATTTAAGCACTTAAGAAGCAGTGAGCAATGAATAATTAGAAGGGATGGATTATTAGAGACATGTTAGAACAGCAATTAACAGCACTGCATATCTTCAAAACAAACTTAAAGGCATTCCTATTAAACAAGGAGGAAATTATGGAGGGATGTGATGCTGTAAAATCCTTCAGGGAAGGAAACCCACTGCCTGGGTGTATATCCTGCCAGGATTGAGGGGCTTTTGGTGTTCACCTGTTGGGAGAACAGATTCTCAGGTTCAAATGCAGAGGAGGTGCAGGGTCACTGTGTAGTGGCCGTGCACAAGGGACCATCCTCCCATGGGGATATGTGAGATGCTCCAGCCTGTCCTGGAGGACTCCAGAAGTGATGCATGTCTGCATTATCTATAAAACATAGTTTGTATATAGAGAATAAACTATACTCACTATGTATATTCATCATATCCAATATAGAGATAATACAGGTATTTGGATAATATGGAATAATTTGGTTTGATTTTGGTGGTCTTGGAGGTCTTCTCCAACCTAAATGGTTCTGTGATTCTGTGTGATGAGCCAGGGGATGAGGGACTTCTGCACTCAGGGGAGGTGTGCTTTGCTTCTGGTTTTGGTTACGTGAAGACTCATGTTTGCAGAGTTTGTGCACAGGGACCTGGAAGATGAAGTTACCCCAAGCATTTGCTTGACTCGAGTGTTTTGCAGCTGATATACGAGTTAGACAATTGTGTGGCCAGTGGAGAATGTGCAGGAAGCTTAATGTACACGATCTGAGGATGCTGTGCTGCATTAATTAACAATGGGAACAAGAATGTCCGTTTGCTTGTAGGGCACTTTACATGTCTGTTTTGGTGAATTTCTTAGGAGCTCCTCCGTAAGTGCTCCTCTGGCTGCCCTCTGTGTGCAGCACAGATCCCTGGCAGCTCTGTGAAGCTGAAGGCTGCAGTTTTAGGGACACCTTCCAGGTCTTGATACCGGGCACCGTGGATGCCAAATTTTGCCTGCAGGAGGCAGGAGCATTGCTGCAGAAACAGGAGCAGCGCCTGGTGAGCCACGGGGTGCTCAGCCAATCTCATCTCCTCTGCGCCTGTCATTGTAGGTATGAGCTGAATCATTAATTCATAGCAGATGTTTTTGAAATGTGGAAAACAACGCTGTTTTCTGTTGTGTATTTTAGTGCGAGGTGTTGTGCTCGTTTGTCATCTGCTGTGAAATCCCAGCAGACGCTGTGGATGTTTGGCACAATAATGTCATTCCCAGCCTTTGCTGGTGGGTTGCATAACACAGAGCAGAGTGAGCTGTAAAGACTAGTTAGAGTCCCCTCTGGTGGCCCAGAGGCTGGGAGAGCCTCTGCCCTGTGGCTGTGTCACTTTGCTGCTCTCAGTGTCCCTTTGGGGTGTCTGTTCTGGTCACCAGTCCTGGGTGTGATGCTCATTCTTGTGGTAACCTTCTGACACCCTGGTTCCAAGAGCCCACAGGCACGTGAGAGGCTGAAAACTTGCCCTGAGGTTTTTCAGGGAGGTGGAACTGGGGGCTCCATCCTGCCTGAGACTGCCAGCCCTTGCTGCAGGCCATTAGTTAATAGCAGGAGTGTAAAATTCACTGTTTCTTTCTAATTATAAAGTAGCCGGTCACAATTTTCACACCTTTTTTTCTTCTTACTTTTAAAAAGTGCTTTATAGTTAAAAACTGATTATTTTCATAGGGGAAATATCAACTTCAGAAGACTGAATTTTCTGCAAATCCACTTCCAGGAGCCCTGGGGGTGACCACCCCAGCTACCCATGGGTGCTGAGGACCCTTGGTGGTGGTGCAGCCAGGGGTGCTGGGTGCCAGGGCTCTGTCTGGGTTTGTTTTGGTCAGCAGCACCCTTATCCTTCCTGAGCCAGCCTGGAGAGAAAGGGAATTGATCCACTGCCTCACTAGCGCAGTCAAGTGAGCTCTGCAGCCCTTGTGCCAGGGACTGGAATCTTGGCTCTCTGTGCATGCAAAATAAGACATTTCTCTGTAAGAAAATAGAGGGAAGCCGCCTATGAAAAGGGGACGTTTTTATCTTGCCAAACAGGAATAGTCAGTTCCAATCACTGTCTCATCTCCTTCTCCAAATCACCAACCAATAACTTTTCTTCTGTGCTACTTTGCCAGGAAAAAAAAAAAAAAGACTTTATGTCAGTCACGCAGTATTAAGTGATATTATTTCCAAGGGCAAGTGTAGTGGAAAAATGACAAAAGGATCAGAGTGTTTGCAGCACTTTGTGCTTCCAGCTTGACATACAGCAAATACTGCCTTTATTACATGTGCTTCATGCATCTGTGTTTCTGGCTTTGTCTGATGTGTCTGATGCACCCTGGCTCTCCTTCCCACGCTGCTGAAAGTGCCAGGTCCTGCCCTCGTCTGGGGGGTTCACCCCAGGACAGAGCTGAGCCTTGGGGTAGTGACTGAGTTCCCAAATGAGGTGAAGCCTTCAGGGCTGGGCATCTCCAGGGGCTGCTGCTGGGCATGAGGCAAATCCTACTGGTTGGTGTCGGTGCCCAAAAGAGTGTGCATTTGCATATTTTAATTCTTCAAGCAAATTGCTGTCTTAATTTGTCCCCTGAAGTATCAGAAAACTCACTTCCCACTCCTGCTCTGGAATAAAGCAGTGAAATACGGATGCTGAGGCAATCCCTGGGTGGCACTTGCTGTGCCATGCCATGCCATGCCAAGCATCCCTGAGCTACCCTGGCTCCCTTTCCTCCTTGGGAGTTAAAAAAGGGAGCAGGGTGGCTATTTGGGGAAGAATCTGTGTGCTGCAGGTGATGTATGGCTGTGTGGGGCAGGAGGTGGGCAGGCACAGTTTAGGGAGGGTATTTCACACCTGAGGGTATTTCACACTTGTGTTCCACTGTGGTCCAAGGGGTGACAATGTGCTGTGCTTGCTGCAATGCCAGTGAAAGTCTGTGCTGCAGAAATGAGTTTTTTCTTTCCTGTATCTCTGCATCTTTCCTTCCTCTGGAGCCGGAAGCCTCTTTGGAGCTGGATTCCCTCTGGATTACCTGTAATTTAACACTTCCTTCCAGCTCTGTCTTTGAGAGAGGTTGTATTAATCACTTTGGTGAGCTGCTCTGTAAATGAAAAAGCTAAAACAAAGAGAGCTAAGATTTCTTAGTTAGCTCTGAGTCCTCATCTCTATGTAGAAGTGTTCACAGCCATTAGGAAGATGTTACCATTTATTTTCATGTTTCCCCTTGAAAATCCTGCAGGAAAATTACCTCATATACAAAGTTGCTCTCAGATTTCACCCTGAGCTGCACATTCATCACCACATTTGCTCCTCAAGCTGCTGTAATGCTCTTCTCCATTTCCTCCATAATCTTTATTGCTTCAGGTGTTCAGAGAGTGCTTTATTTTTCCATTTAAAATGAAGGAAGATGCCAGGTCTGGAGGAAGAGCAGCCCAGGAGGGGCCCGTGCAAGTGTCAGCTCACCTTATGGGGTGAGGGAATGCTGCTGGAATGCTTGTGGTGGAGCAGCAGGGGAGGGCAGAGGCAAACTGTATTAAAATTCAAATGCAGAAGAAACTGGGGAGAACAAATCAAGTGCCATGCCCTTTGGCTCCTCTCGGGAGCTGTGTGCTGTGGAATTTCTCATTCTGTCTCTGGAGCAGTATCGACAGCCTCATCAGTGCTCCTTGTCTGCACGGGCTGGAGTGGTGCTGGGGTCAATCTGCTTCCAGTTGGGCTGTCCTTGGCTGGAAACATGTGAAGGGATGGCTTGTCTGAAGGAATAATAAACATTGTTTACTATTGGCACATTAGTGCCTTAAGGATCGAGATGTGTGTGCTCGGAAAGGCAATCCTGTGTCTGAAATATTAATGTGCTGCAAGAGCACATACTCTATTTAACAAAATAAATGCTGTGCTAGAAAGCAAGGAGCTGGAATGTTATGTTTCTACTCCCAGCTCCCTGTGTGAGATGCTGCAAGCATTTCCAGGATGGAGGAGTGGGAAGGATGTGCTTTAGCTGAAGGTAAAGGCTGGCAGGGCTGTTGTGTGCCAGGTTCTGCTGATGTCAGTGATCATGGGGGGGAATGTGACATTTGCTGGCCATGATCTCTGTCATATGTTCTGCCACTGTTGCTGCTCACCTGCCATGTTGTCCTGCTTTGGTGGCAGTGAGATGTAAACCCTTCAGAGGATGAAGGAGGAGGGGACACTCCACTGCTGTTGCCATGTCCTTCCCCACTGCTGCTGGAATCTGCTCTGCTGTGGTGATCACGGGTTTTTGTGGCCGCTCAGACATTACTGTTATCCTGAAGGTTGTGCTGGTGTTGGATAGAAGAACCTTGGCTTGAGGGAAAAAAGCTAAAGAGGGCATATTTGTGTTGCAGAGATGACAAAGGTGCTGCTCTGTTCCTTTTGTATGTACAGGCAGGCCTGCCACGGATATTCCTTGGCAATTTGTGTTGTGGTAACTGCCCCAGTTAAAATATGGTGAGGAAAACGTGGCCACCCATTGTGTATGAGGGAGATAGGTGAGTGCCAGGCTTTTAGGGCACAAGGCTCGTGCTTCTCTCTGCACACAGGGCAGCAGCAGCTGCTGCATCACGGTGGGAGCCAGTGGAGATGGGATGGGACTTTACAAGGCTCTGTGTTACTGCTCTGTTGTCAACATTAATGGCTGAGCATTATTTTTAATGCACTCCCAGTGTCAAAATCTATTGCTAAACAGCAGCAACAGCAGAGCAGATGAAGCCCTGTGCACAGCTCCCTTCCCAGGTACCTCTGCACAGAGGCCTATTGCTGTCTAAAAATAGCTGAAGTTAAAAGGTCCTTCAGAGCAGCAGTAAAACACACTGGGAAAATGGGACCCCAGGGTTAGCAGTAGTGGAGAGGCATAAGGGATGTGACATTAAAGCTGCATGGAATGAAAGCAAACAAAGGTTGCACTGGCTCACCCTGGCCAGTGTCCCTGGGAGACGAGTTCCTGCAGCTCTTGCCTTTCTGCAGCATCCCTCGCTGATCCTGCTGCACAGGAGGGCACCCCTTTGTTCCAGGTATTCACTCCTGCCTGCCTTCAGCGTTTAAACTCCCAGGCCATGTTTGGATGGGGGTTCTGGGTGTTTGGCAGCAGTCTGCAGCTCTGGTGTGTGTTGTGACAGACCCGCCCCCGTGCGCTCGGGGCTGTCGGCAGTGACTGGCACCGACGCGCTGCTGCGGGGATTTGTTCCACACAAATCAGAGTGGGGATGCACTGGGAACATCCCATCCTGCTGCTGCTGCTGCTGTGGGGCTGGTGCTGGGCTCGCCCGTGAGCACAGCAGTGTTTGTGTTAACTCTTCTATGCCTGCTGGTACTGGGACGGGGGGCTGTACCCGTGGTGAAGTCCACCCGCACCTCAAAACATCAGTCCCCAAGAGCAGCATGGCCCAGGATGAGGGACTTGAGCTGCAGGTGGGCAGCAAGAATTTGGCTTGCTTCAGAAGTTCCCAGCCTGCTCACTCTGTCCCCGCATCCCCTTTCCGGAAGCATGTTTACAGAATCCTAGAAGGGCTTGGGTTGGAAGGGACCTTTAAAGGTCTAGTCCAACCTCTACCAAGAGCAGGGACACCTTCAGCTCAATCAGGTTGCTCAGGGAGGTACATTGCCTGCAAAAATCCCATAATACCAACAAATAAATGCATTGTTGCATTAGTGTAGATGTAAGGTAAGATCCACCTGCAGAAGGAATGTGAGGGGGTGATGTGAGAAGGGACTGCCAGTGGGTTTAGGGAGGAGCAGGCACCCGTGGTGCCCAGGTGTGGGGGACAGGTGTGTGGGTGGCAGCACCATGAGAGCCAGATGCTGAGCCTGGCTGCTCCTAACTCTAAGGAGAGTTATTTCCTCTCCACAGGGTACCCAGCAGTGTGCTGGACATGAGATACTTTGACTACAGTGAAAACCAATATAGGAAGCAGTAAAGTTAAAGATCACAGCAGAAATGGTGATTCCTGAGACAGAAAATTCATGCTCAGGATCCCCACTTGGAGTCAGCCTGGCCATCCAGGTGGAATGGTAGAAGGAATAAGCAGATATAAGGAAGTGGAGCTAGTGATTGCTTGGCTGAATAGATCCTCAGTAGTTGCCTTAATGTGTAAACAAATCAATGTCCAAACGAGTAATGTGCCTCTCTTTGCTTTGGAGCAGCCAGTTTGATGGGGGTGCAAATTCAGCTGAGCACTTGGGAATTGCAGACACATTTCTGTGTGCCCAGGAAGACAAAAGCATGAGTAGACACTTTTTAAAAAATTAACTCATGGAGGAAAAAGGGGAAGTTGATAGAAATGACCATAAATTATAAATGAGGCTTTTCAAAAATTACAAAGGGAGAAAAAGGACATTGGCATCCAGCAGTGTCTGGAATAACAGCCGGGGAGTTCAGCTCTGCAGCAAACCACAGGGATCTTGACAATGTTTGTTGTGTGGGTAGTAGAGGCAGAAAAGGGAAGGCATTTGCTGAAAATACTTCTCCTGTCTATTTAAAAAACGCAGAGGATGTTGTTATATCACAGAGGAAGAAATAGATTGGTTCCATTCCAGTAGAAATTTGGAAGGTTGTTAGGCAGCGATTACAAATTCCAGGATGATGTAGTTTAGGTCAGCAGGTCCAGGAATTCACAAGTGGGTTCTTGAAGCGTGCTGGCCACGTGCTGTGCTCTGTCACTGCTGACCCTGTGGGCGTGGGAAAGGGGAGGAAGTTTCCAGGAGGAAGCAAGCACAGGGCCAGGCACGGCAGTGCCAGGGGTCCCGTGCGGGGAGCCGGAGCTGTCTGGCTTGGCACAGCTCCTGGGCACAGCATGCTGGGGAAGGAGGCTGCAGGACCATGGAACTGGGCTTCTGCACAAGGTTTGGACAGCTGGGCCAGCCAAAATAACTTTGTCTCTTTTGATGAGATTACAAGTAGGGCCAATACAGATAATAAAATTGGTATAATCATGTGACCGCATGTTGCGTGGCAATTTAATTAAGAAACTGCCAGCACGCAAAAAAATCAACACAGTGTACACTAAAAGGATTAAAACCCAACCAATGGGCCTTCTGAAAAAGAGTTTAATACAGACTGAGAGAAGCTGCAGCCATTTGGGCTGCCATGGTTCCTTCCTTCATCTCACACCTGTGTCTCTGCTTGCTGCTCCTCAGTGGGGGGGTCCCTGGCCTTTGGCTGGAAAAGGGGTCACAGACAAGGAGGAGCAGGAGAGGAAAGCTAAACTGCCCAAAACCATAAAGCTGCCAGCAAAAGGATGGATGAAGGGATATATGGGGAATAGGGAAATGAGATTATGTGCTAGCACAGCCTGAGGGAAACTGCAGAGATAGTTGATTTGAGCCTGATGACAGGAGATGGGAAGAGGGCCCTCACAGGCAAAGTGTTTTAGACTGCTGGATCAGCTTGAATCGTGGTGTAAAGGTGGGGTCTGAGCTCCTCAGCTGGTGAGGGGGCTCCTGTGGCAGTTTCTGGGGTCCCCGTTGAAAGAAGGAAATGGATGAATCTGACTCCGTGTTCTTAGAAGGCTAATTTATTATTTTATTATATTATATTAAAGAATACTATACTAAACTATACTAAAGAATAGAGAAAGGATACAGACAGAAGACTACAAAGAATGATAATGAAAACTCCTGACTCCTTCCAGAGTCCAGACACAGCCTGACAGCTGTTTGAATCAAACCAGTTTCACATGAAACCAATCCAACACGCACCTGTTGGTAAACACTCTCCAAACCACATTCCAAATGAGCAAAACACAGGAGAAGCAAATCAGATAATTATTGTTTTCCTTTTTCTCTGAGGCTTCTCGGCTTCCCAGGAGAAAATCCTGGCAAAGGAGTTTTTCCAGAAATTATGACAGTGACAGGCTCCTCACCCAGCCCCTGGGCAAACACAGAAGGGAGGAGCTGTGTGTGTCTGTGTAGCCTGGTGACCCCCGGCTGTAATGCCTCAGCTGGCAGCTTCTGGCTCTGAAGGGAGATGGATCAGTCCTCCCCAGAGCTGCTGGTCCATCACAGAGGAGGGATGAGAAGCCCCTGCATCAAACAGGGATCAGGGCTGAGCGTCCCAAACTGACCCCGCAGGGACCTCGCTGCCTGCTCCAGGCGCAGTGTGCTGCAAAACCCAATTTATGCAAAATCAAATTGCATTTCATAGCACAATTTAGCTCTGATCTGCCCTTTTATGTTTTAGGATTGAATTGCCAGAACTTTGCTGTCTCTGCCACGATCTTCTGTACCAGAGTAGATTTGATAGAGATAGAAATGATCCATTTATTTACTTTTATTGATGAGCCTTACAGTAGCAAATGAGCTTGCAATGCAGAACTCTGCAGCAGCTGTGTGAAAACAGACTCTGAGCTCCCTGCATAGTCAGGGCTGGTTTTCAAGCCTGCAGTATTAAACCAGACTTAGTGCCTTTAAAAGGTGCTGTCCCCACTAGAGACAGGAAAGTGAGAATGCCTTTGGTGTAACACTTTGTACGGCCACAAAAGAAATATTCACGGGCACAGAAACACCCTTATTGCACCCAAAATGAGGTTGTGGTGGCTGTTGGAGCACAAGGCAGCATTTACAGATGTGGCAAGGTTCTGTCTTTCCTGCAGCTTGTGGATGTGGTGAGATGGGTCAGAATGGGAGCTGGAGGTGCCCTAATCCCAGTTCATCCCAGTTTTCTGGCTCCTGTTTGTGGTTCTTCCTTTGGCCCCTCCGTGTGTGTGGCACTTGCCCTCCTGGTGCCTTGAAGCTGCAGGTTTTCAGCAGGGAGAGGATAACCCGCAGTGCTGTTTGCCAGCAGCACACTAAGAATAATCACTGTGCTCCTGCCGTGCTCCTGCTGGCGTGTTGGGATGATAAATACACATGTAAATGTAGAAAATGCCAGAGATAAAATGGATGACAAATGGGCTGTGCTTCCTCTGCTCTGCAGAGGGAAGGAGATGCTCACCACATACACGCGGAGGCCAGGGATGATTTTAAGCTCCACTTTTATGATCATAAGATAATAAGGTTGCATAAGGAGCTGTGTGGTTTTAAATTATGCCAAACATAAGTCATTTCTTTACCTTGGCTTTCACAAATGCAAAGAAAGGTGAGAAGGTGATTTACAGAAGGCTGAAGCTTTGCTGTCTTTCAACGCTGCCATCTGGGCACCATTTATGGTCCAGCTGAGTGACACGGAGCAGAACCGTAAAAAAACGATTCCTCTTAACATCTTTGCAGCTTCCACACACCCAGCAACCCCTCCCAAATGTTTTGCCCTCTAAAACAGAGCAGGCTGGGGCTGTGTGCGCGTGGGCATCGTGCCGTGCTGGATGGAGCCAGCCGAGGGAAGAGCCTCGTGACTCTGGGGAGGATGACTCGAGGGAGGCTGACTGCTCTGCGGGGTGGCAGTGCTCAGGCAAGAAATTCAACTGAAAATCTCCGGCCACGTCGCCTTTACAGCGTGTTTGGCTGGCCCTGTGTGCTGCAAGGCACCCGCCAAGCATCACTTCAGGCAGGAAGCTGGGACTGCAGCCAAGCACCAGGAGTGGCGTTGCACCTCTGTCCTGTGAATTTCAAACATCTATTTTGTCATTTTCTAATTACGCAGGCGCTCTCTGGGTTGCTCATCTGATAGCTGGAGCTTTGGGGGTTTCCTGCACTTCGCTCTGACCATGGAAGGTCACATTTGCTAAATGCAGCAGGAAGACGAGCTGGGGACAGATATTTGACATTATTTGCCTTGACTGATTTGCTCTGTGGAAAAAATTATTGCATAGTCACATTTCTGCATGCGAATACAAATATAGCTCCCTGCAAATTTAGCTCCAAGTTTATACCACAGGAAAAATAATGTTCCAGAACATGCTAATGGTAATTTAATATTTTTAAATTGCAGCTCTGTGATGTGAAATTATAACATTACGGTGCTGTTGTTCTCTGGGGCAGTTGGAAAGGGTGATTCAAAGGAAACATTTGCATGGTAACAGCTCCCCATGTGTCTGCTGCCCATATGCTGGGTGCAGTTATTTTGTGGCTGCAGGCTTTTCCCCCCTGCATCTGGTAGCAGACAAGACCCAATGTAAGTCAGGTTTTGAAGGTTTATGTCTGTGCTCCTGCTCTAGAAGCTTTAAAATCTTCCTTTAAGTCTTGCCAGTCCCAAGGATTTGCTTTGGCTGCTGCTGCTGGGGTCACCAGGGGATCTCCTGTCTCTTCTGACCCTCACCTGCCCATGAGCTCCAGCTGTGCCCAAAGGCAGTGTGAAACCTGCTCGTGTCTCCCTCATGGGAGATTTTTTATCCCTCTAATGTTTTATCATTCTAGAAGCGTAGGAGCTGTGGATTTGGTCTGTGTGTGTGCCTCTGACACTGCAGGATGCTGTTGTGTCTCTGGCTGAAGCTCATTATCCCATATTTCAATCTGCCCCCCCATGGAAACGGTCTGGTAGCAAATGCTGTCCTTCCCTGGCTGTCTGATCCCTCTGTGTCTTGGAGGGCTGCAGGCAGCAGGACTTGGAGATGGGCCAGCGTGGGCCATTTCTTCTGCTAATGGCAGGTTTCATCCCACAGCTCATTTCAGCTGGGTGCAGAGCTCTGTGAAAATCCTGAGAAGCACAAACGCTCCTCACCTGGATCCCTCTGCCTTTTCTCCTCCACTGGTGGATATGTGTGTCAGGGGGCTGTGAAACCTGCCTGTGCCTTGGTGGAGTGAGCACAGCAACAGAGCCTCTCGCTCCTTGTAACTGCAGTTTCTTTCCTTTGTGCATTCCAGAGTCGGAAGCATGCCAGCAAAGTGCGTCTCTACTACATGCTGCACCCCGTCGATGGAGGCTGCCCGGCCAAAAAGCTCCGCTCAGAAAACGTGGGTACAATCCCAGCCCCTGTTTGTTCAGCTGCTCTGTGCATCACTGACTCTGGGCTACACCATTCTCTCCCTCGCACAGATGATCAGGTGCCCAGAGGTAACATTTAGATTAGCTGGAATGCAAAGTAACTGGAAATAATTTCCAATAAACTACGCAAGAATTATGATGCGCATCAGCAACAGTAATTGCGTTTTTAGTTATTTAAGTGTTCTTTCATAGGAAAAAATGTGCTGCTAGCAAATACTCAGGGCTTGCTCCATTTCAGTCTGCTGGTGAGCAGCTGGGGCAGGTGATGGGGCTCGTGCAGTGTGGGGTGACAGCCACCCTGGGGTGCTGCTGGCAGTGGAGCAGCACTGGGGGCACTTCCAGACCCCTTCACCCAACTTCCAGCATGTGACACCACTGTCAAGAGTGAGGGTCGCTGGCAGACAGGAGGACTCACACCTGGATGGTGTCTGGGAGCAGTGTGGGGTGGCAGTGGTGGGTGTGGAGCTGTGTGGGTACCCCTGGTGCCAAGTACAGAGCTGCTGTAGGTACAGCTGTGGGTACTCCTGCCATGCAGGAGATCAGGGGGTGCCAGTGTTGCCACTGCAGTGTCACAGCTGAAAACCCCTGGGGGGTTTCAAGAGCAGTGTCACCTCCCCAGGGCTCTGGGGACTCCTTGTTCTGGGAGTTGATGTGCTTCATCCAAAGGCTTCTCTCTCATGTTTGCTCTCAGTCTGCCAGTTTAAAGATTGGCCATTGGCTTCCTCAGCTGTGTTCTAATAAACAAAGGAAGGTGAGGAATTGGACCAGCTCACAGCCATTTGTCAGGCAATAGATAGAAGGAGGCTGAAGTTTTAAGAGATGGCTTCATGGGGAATTATTCATTTGGCTCCTTCCCACACTCTGGGGATGTGAGAGCTGCAGGGAGGTTCCCAGCATGCAGCATCCAAACCAGTTCAGTGTGACTGGGGCTGAGCGCTGTTGATATTCACTGTGATATCTTGTAATTAGAGGAAGAGGCACACAAGTTTTGCCCAAGGAATCTGAAAGCTCATTTACGTAGTAATTGAAACACTAGTGAACTTTTCTGTTGCACACAGGCCAATTGCAGATGCAATCTGCCCCTCCACAGCAGGACCTTGCAGTGATTTTACTGAGTTATTAATGGCAGTGTGGGCAGTGCAATGGACAGGTGCATAAAGATGGGAAGCAGGGTCCTCTGAGGGGTTTGATTATGTCTAACAAGGAGCCCCGTGGGCACCTCAGCCCATGGGATGTGGAGGACACAGAACCAATCAGACCTCAAATAAGTCAAAGTTGAACTATTTCCCATTGCTTTTGTGAAAGGCAACGTGGAGAAGGAATGTAGTTCTGTGTTTGCTGATGCTTTTGCCAAGGGCAGCCCTAGTGGGGGTGGATTAACACGTCCTCATGTTCTAGGTGAATGCTAGGCTAGGCCAGACCTAAATGCTAAAATTATTTGCGTTGTAAAAAATATAGCAGGGAAAATCTGCCAACATTTACAGTTCAGAGTAGGCCTGTTGCTGATCAGATATTATACAAGCCTTTGCATTTAGAGAGAACAGAACTATTTAGGGTGTCTCTAATGCTGCACAGTGACATCCCTGCCATGTGCACATGCAGTGCAGTGCCCAATCCTAGCAGTGTCACTCAGGCCATGGCACAGCGACTTTAATGAGTATTAGAAACAATCAGGGAAAACCAATTAAATTTGTGTAGAAGTAGCTGCAGCTAAAAAGGGAATATTAGCCTTTTTTCCCTCTGTTACATGGCAGATATTAGAAAATTATTGTAAATAAAGTAACACATAGTTCTTAGTATAAAGAGTTAACACCACCCCAAGGGCAGGAACTGTGCCACAACCTGACCTGCACACACAGAAAGAATGTAATAGATAAGAAAAAATGAACAACCTCAAAAAGCAGAACCGACGAATCCTGACTACTTCTTCTGTCGTGGAGCTGGGTAAAAAAGAGACTTTCTAATACCTCAGGGATCATCTCAAGCACAGAAATGTGAGAATGGGTGGGTGCAGAACACCCCCAGGGAGCTGCCCTGTGGCCCAGCTGAGGCATCCCGGGTGAGCAGCCCTGTGGTTGCACAGCCCTGTCAGCGTGTCATTCAGCGGGTGACAAAACACACCCGGATCAGCTTCCCCCAACCTCTTGGGTTTCAGGTAAAACAGCCCCTGACAAATGAGAAGGCATAATTACCCTTCAGGGCTGGATCAGTGTGGAGCACCTCTGGCTCTGTGCAGGGGTTTGGTTGGTGCAGGAGGGAGGGAGGTGATGCTGCTAAGGGACGATCCAGACTTGGGTAAATGCTAACAACAGCAGAGCCCAAATACCTCGTGTGTGACACTTGGTGTGTAAAACTGGCTGTTAGGGGGCAGAGGGCTGTCATGGATGTGCACCAAGGGTTTGGGGACACTCCTCTCCTGCTGGTGGCTGAAGTCCTACCCACACATCAAAGTAATCACCCAGAGGTTTGGGTGAAGCCAGCTGAGCTGCACAGCCAGCTGTGGGTCACTGTAAATGGGACCCTGAGCTCTGCGTGAGGTATTGGAGGGCTCTTTGAGGGGGCTTTAATTTTTTATTTTTAATTGCAGTCTAGCTGAGAAAGTAGGTTGAAAAGGAAAAAATGTCACTGAAGAGCAGCCCTGGCAGAGGAAGAGACCCTGGTGCATTAACACCGAAGTGTATCAGCTTTTCAAACAAGCTCTGTTGGAGGCTCTTTATATGTTGCCACTGATGATCAATAGATACTGGAAATTCTCTACTCTGCTCTTAACTTTCAAGTGATTTCCCTTTGAAGGCATAAAATATCTTGAGAGAAAGCTATTTAAAAGAAGTGCAAATTACATTCAGAACAGTTCTAATCACCTCTTGAGATTCCTCCCTAAGGTTTGATTTACAGTTATCAACAACAAAAAAGTGATGAAAATCAGTCCTTTTTCTAAAAGTGGTTATTTTAGGGGGGGAGGAAATGACCTTCAGTGGTGGGTCAGGTGTCCACTCTGTGTTGGGTTCACCCAAGGCTGGTGTTGGATCTTGCAGTTCATATTTCTTCCACATGCAGAGTGGGTTGTGCCCCCCCCCCCAGGTGTTTTGGGGTCTCTTAAAAAAGCACATCAGGAGGAAGAGCTGGTGTTGTATGGCAGGGAAAGCTCTGGGTCTGTGTGGCTCCTTCAGCCAGAGAGGAGGAGCAGAGGCTGAGGGAAGGGAGGCTCAGGGTGTGCCAGGAGCTCCATGGGACACAGGGACAGGCTGAGCTCCCAGTGCAGAGCACAGTGGAGGTGCTGGGGGGCTGGAGGTGTCCCCAAGCTGGACACAGCTGGGACAAGGCAGGAGCAAGGGAAAGATGAGGAAGGGAAACCCTTTGGCAGCCATGGCCTTGGATAACAACCTAGATTCCTCCCTCCTGTTCTTCTCTTCTCTGTGTGACTGTGCTAATACACCTCTTGGTTTTGTCTGTGTTTTTGTCTCCACCCAGGGCAGTGATGGTGACTCAGTGGATAAGAACAAATGCTGCACGCTATGTAACATGTCCTTTACCTCAGCAGTGGTGGCAGAGTCACATTACCAAGGGAAAATCCATGCCAAAAGGTTAAAACTGTTGCTAGGGGAACAACCAGCACTGAAGGCCACAGGTAGGTGCAGAGGGGCTGGTGCAGAAGGGTGGGGGTCTGGGGCTTGGCCAAGGGGCCGGGCTCGGTGTGTGAGGGCAGAAAATGGGAACAACGTGGAAAGCTGAGCAGTGGCAGCTGGCAGAAGCAGCTATTCATTTATGTTGCTGTCATAACAACCTTTAAAAAACTCCTGATGCTCATTACTGTCTGCTTTGTTTATGTAGATGAGGGGTTTATCAGCTGGGACTGGCCCTGGTGCCAGAGCCCTATCTCTGGTTCCACAGTTCCAAAGTGTTTTCTCAGTGGAGGACAATGTCTCCACTGGGTGCAGATAGCCAAGCCTGGCTTTAATTATCAGCAGTTTAATTATCAGCTCAGCTAATACATTTAATAAACCTTTGGTGTTTCTGTACAGTACAGAGCATCATCTGCTCTTACCACAGAGGGAAAGCCAGGCTTTAAAAACTCTTGGATTGATTGTCTCTTGATTTTTGCCCAGATGGGTTTTGTGCTTTCCTCCACAGTGATTCTAGTAATGCAGCCTATTAACTTGCACATTTAAAAAGTCAAATGTTGAAATTGGACAATTTAGCCATCTTATTGTTTGCTTAACCATAAAGTCCCTGAAAACCACTAATAATCTGTGAAAAAAATTCCTCTCTGGTTGTGGAAGCAGAAAATGCTTGAACAAAGCACTCACCTTTCTCCAGGAAGGATTTCTGGGCTGAGGTCCTGCAGACAGATGTGACCCAGAATTGCTGCCAGTGGCACTTCCTTCAGCACAAAATACAAATGGAGCTGTGTGTACTGGACCCTCCTAGCACGTAATTCCTAGATGTGATTAGATAACAGGGGTTGGCACTCTGTGTGTGTGGCTTTGTTGCCTTTTTAACTTCACAGACTGTAGATGCTGATACAGAGAGTATGACTTGTCCCTTGCCAGGGCGGGCTTGGGAGCTGTTGGCCCCTTTGCCTGAGGGAATGTGGGGAATTGTGTTAGGTGGTGGTTTGCTCTGTTTAGCTGGCCATGCTGGGGCACCAGCGTGTCCTGTGGAGGAGAAGGTAAAGCCATGGCAGCCTGGGGAAGCACCCCTGGGTCAGCCAGGAGGAGGGCTCTGAGCTGTCATGGTCATCCACACCTTGCTCATGTCTGAGCTGTCATGGTCATCCACACCTTGCTCATGTCGGGCTCCTCAGGCTGTTCCTGCAGCTGGCACACAGCTGTAAGGGCACGGAGAGCAGCAGGGACTCAGCTTGGTGTTTGTGTGCCCAGGACTTGCTTGAGCCCCATCCCTGGAGTGCAGCCTGCCAGCAGCTCCTCCCCTGGCACCAGAGGACCTGCCACAAGCCCTGGTGCTCCTGGTGAGGTCCAGGTGAGCTGATGTTCACAGGAGGGCTGGATCTTGGAATAGATTCCTGTGTTGTGTTGACAATTTGGATTTACCCTTCAGCCGCAGGGCCTGGCTGAGACAGGGCTTGCTAAGAGCTGCAGCCTTGCATTGTGGCTTTTGTCTCACTTTTTATTCATCTAGATCAGCCTCACAAGGCTCTAAGTGAGCCGTGCTGCGTGCTCTGGGGTAATGGGCTCTTCAGCCATCCTAATCACTGGGAAGGAGCAGCTCAAGGACTCATCAGCTCTTACAGGCACTTGATCTGGAAGATGAAGCTGAGCTCAGGAATACATTAATAAGCACCTCCTTGCTCTCTAGGAGTTCTCAGAAATATGCCCTTTGGACACAGCATTTTTCTGGGCTTCCTACCCAGCAATTTTCTCTGTGTTTTTGTCCCAGTCCTCTGTGGCTGGCACTAGGGAGCATTCAGTCTCTCAGAGAGAGCTCCAGAGACTCCACTGCTCGTGAGTCCTGAGAGAGCCAACCAAGCACAGCCCTGAGCGTGCTGGATGCTCCTGAGGAGGAGATGGTGCTGCTTGATATTCTGGGGTTTCTGTCTCATCAATCCCAAAGAAAATGACATCTATTCTTAGACCCCCACGGAGACCGACGTTCTCCTTCACAGTTCCCATCCAGATGGAGCACAGATGCCCCGTTCTCTGCTGGTGCTTTCAGGAGAAGAAGTGGCCCAACAGTCGGGTTTCTCACAGAAACCACGTCTCATCATGACAGGGAAATAGTTGTGATCTTTCCTGTTCTCTGCTGTACAAGGCTGCAGCCCTCAGAGGCTTCATGTCAGCACTATTACACACGAATTCCTCCAGTCATTTCCAGCATCCCCTGTCAGCTTGCATCCCATCATCACCACGAGTTACAAACCCAAGGATTGTGGGGGAATAGCTGCTCTCTTCATCAATCCAAGTGTGAGGACCTGCAGGCATCATTCCAGGAAAGTGGTGATGGCCCTGGCTTTGGGACATCAAAAAGGGACTGAGCCAAGTGGCTTTTTGGTTTGGGTGCTAGGATCTCCAGCAGCAGCTGGAGTCTTAGTTGTGGATTTCTGGGATTTCTTCTGAGTTTCCCAGTGCCTCCTTGTTGTGGCTCATTTACTTTCTTGTCCTCATGCTGAGTTTCTGGAGTGTGCCAATGGAAGAAGTTGGGTGCCATTTAAATCCAGCTTGGAATAAAAAGCTTTGGATGTGAGAAAGAAGTCAAACATTAGTTCATTGCCGGAGTGCTAAAGTGTTTCTAACTTTGTATTTTGCCTCTTGCAGCAAAGTAAGACTTTCTCACTTCCCTCCCACAGCGAAAGGGAACGTAAGGCAGACTGTCATGAGCTATTTAGCATTTTGAAATACTTGAAATAGTCAAACTCACAGCTTTTATGTTTGTGTTTTAAATGGAGAAACATTTTTAACTTTTGACGTTTCGTGAGTGTTTATTATTAATTTTCATGTCACTGCTCAGGGGATGATGGCATTTGCTGTTCTGTAGCAGTTATGTAGTGCATATCAAAATGATAAATTCACATTTGTGGAGAAGTCAACTTTCATCTATTTCTCTTTGGGAGAATTTGGTAGGCTTGGGAGGCTTTCATTAATTGCCAGGCTGGGCTCTTAGAAGCTTAGGACTGGTGGGGGTTGTCAGTGGGACCTGAGGAATGTGGCTTTAAAGAAAATATTTTGTACTGTGAGTGTTAAGAGGAAATCCTTGCCCATGTGATGCAGGTAGGGGATCTCTGCTGTGGAGCTGTAGCCCAGGGTCCCATGGGAGCCAGGTGGGCACGGGGGGCTCTGGTGCCATCCCCTGCAGCAGGAGTGCCAGTCCCCCTGGCACCTCCCTCCTGCATGGCATTTGGGGGAGCACAAGTCACCATCCTCAGGGAGAGGGGCTCAGAGGCACAGCCAGGGGCTGAGAGCAGAGCTGCTTCTGTCAGCTTTCCTTAGTGAGCAGGAGATGTAACTCCTGTGGACATCACCAGCTCCGTCAGCTTCAGCCTGCCTGGTCCCCCTCTGGCAGCAGTGTGCATAGAAACAAGGAGAGATCTGGCCAAAAGATTGGATAGATTTAACTTTATAGCCTGGGGCTCGTGGAGCAGCGAGTCAGATCTGGCGCAGAGCTCCTGGGCTGCTGAAATTGCTGGTTGTTTATAATGCTCCAAACTTCTCTGCAGCTCACTCTGGTTCCCTGGGCTCACCAGGGCTGTTCCAAGTCCCTGTGGCATCACTGGGCTGTGGGCATGGACCCCTTCCTGCAGGGGGAGGATCCTTGGGGAGTGCAGGAGCACGTCTGCAAGAAGCCAGCTGTGCTTGCTTTTCATGAGTCAAGCACGTGCAAAGTCTGTGTAACCCCAGTTTGAACAGGAAATGCTGCAAATCCGTGATTTTTTTTCCTAATGACTGTGCTGGCCGCTGGCTTTGCTCTTTGCTCACCCTGGCAGTTCTGCTGCATGCACCTCGGAGGGGCTGGGCTGTGTCTCTCCTGCTGGAACCATAGAAAAGACCTTTTTTTAGGAGCAAAATCCAGCCAGACCCTGCCTGGAGCAGCTCTTCAGAGGCAGCGTCATCACTGCTGGAACTCTGATACCTTGGCAGTCATCATCAAAAACAATAGAAGGTTATAAACCCCTGGAAATTGATAAGGTTGTAAGTAATGTTATATGTAAGATAGAATTTCCTTGAAAGGTGTCCCTTACTGAGCAGGTCAGCAGAAGATTTATAACAATATTAACTTTCTTCAGCCTAGGAGTCAATCACAGTGGGCTCCAGGCATAATTATATGTCTAAATATATCCCTGTGTTGCTGTTCCTGGTGTCAGACACTGAGGTGGGTTTGGCATTTGCTGCCCTGTGCACTCATCAGGGCTCAGCTGGATCATCTCCTGATCAAAGACAGCCACCACACACCTCCAAATGTGCCTATTCCAGTACCATGGAGAGAGCAGGTTGTTAATTATTTAAAGAGCAGACATTTCATCTGGAAAAGAAAGGAAAAGGAAAGCCACATAAAAGGGAATTTTTCAATGAAGTGTGATAATTAAGTGCTAGTCATTTTATATTTTTGTATCCCAGTGTTACCTGAACTTTATTTTACTTGAGACTCTTTTTTCCATGGGTTTGTGACTTGTATTGTACGAAGTTGGGAAACTCTTGAACAAAGTGCATTCAATTATATAAAGACTAATTACTCACTTTTCTTTAGCATGATTTGGGGGTAATTTTTGTTTTCCTGGATGGGCTTTTTGATGAATCTGAAGGAAAATAGAGTTAAATTAAGGTTGTGTGTTGTTGGTACCTGACAATTCACAATGTGAAGATCTTTGAAGGAAGGGACTGACTATTGAGTATTTTTTTTTCATCTGTCACAGTTTGCAATGACTATGGCTTTCCCATTCTTTCTGAGACCAAATAAATTGAAAAATAAGACTCCTGAGATAATGATAAATATGTCTCTATCCTGAGAAGGAGATGGCTCTGCATGGTGTATTTATTCTCCACTGACGATTTTTCCTGGGAGTAGCAATTCAAACAGGATAAGTTTAGCAAATTTAGTCAGAACAGTGATAAGACGTGTAATTGCATGAGAGCATCCTCCTTCCTAGTTAGTGAAATGCAGAAAGCCGAGGAACAGTCCTGGGCTGTCCTTTCATGATACTTTTTTTAATGAGAAATGGTAACTTTCCAAGCAGCACCATCCAAAATATCCACCGGGACCCTGTAACTGTGTCACCATGATATTTCACAAAAATCCTTTCACTAGGATTTTCTCCTGAGAAGCCTCAGAAAGGAAATGTGGACAATAACTATCTGATGGCTGTGGAATGTGGTCTGGAGATGGTTTACCAACTCTTTCATTGGTCCATGTGGATTTTTTTTACTTGATGACCAATCGTGGTCCAGCCGTGTCGAGGCTCTGAGCAGTCACGGCTTTTTATTATTCATTCATTTTATTATTCATTCATTTTCCTAGCCTTCTGATGAAATCCTTGATTCTTTTTAGTATAGCATTTTTAATACAATATCATAATATGATCAATCTTTTTAGTATAGCATTTTTAATGTAATATCATAATATGATAAACCAGCCTTCTAAGAAATACGGAGCCAGATTCATCTCTCCGCTTGTCCTGGGACCCGCGAACACATCGACATAACTGCAGCTAATTATTCCCTGTGCCTGCTGTGGGATCTGCCTCAGGGTTTGGTGCTCCTCAGGCAGCAGGAGCCCAGCAAAGCAGGCAGAGCTGACGTGTGCCCGTTGCCTTTTGCAGAGGCTGCTCTGGGCGCGCTGAAGCCGGCGCACACGGAGAGCGCCCCGGCGGTGCCGCCGCCGCCGCAGCGCAGGGACTCGGACAGGCACTGCCAGCTCTGCACGGCCTGGTTCAACAACCCCCTGATGGCACAGCAGCACTACGACGGCAAAAAGCACAAGAAGAACGCGGCCAGGGCCGACCTCCTGGAGCAGCTGGGGAAGACCCTGGACCTGGGGGAGCTGCGAGGTGAGGCTGAGAGCAGGGAGCCTGGTTTATCACCGGCCAGGGTTTATGTACAAATCATGAGCAGGACTGCAGGAACACACCTTGAGCTGTTGTATTTTCCAGCATCAGTCTCATTACATGGTTATGACAATGGGGAGATGCCATCAGCTCACAGGCAGCAGACCAAGAACTTAATGTTGAAACTCACTTTGAAAGTTTTTTGGCCAATCACACAAAGCAAAAGCATATTGACAGTAGCTCCATCCAACCACTATAAGCACATGTGCCTTTGCTTAAAACAATGCTTGCTTATTTTGAATACAATACCTGTATTGTATTCAAGAACTTAATGTTGCAACTTACTTTAAAAGTTTTTTGGCCAATCACACAAAGCAAAAGCCATATTGACAGTAGTTCTATCCAACCACTATAAGCACATGTGCCTTTGCTTAAAACAATGCTTGCTTATTTTGAGTACAATACCTGCTTGTAAGCCTTAAAACACAATGCACAGAGCTTCATTATTAAGCTTAGAACTCCCTAATAGCTTGGTAGATAGACTTTTCTGCAGCTTAGGGAGTTATTCTAGACAAGCATTAATACACAGACCATTTGGCCTTACTTTTCTATTTTTTACATAATTTTTCTGCTGACCAATCTTATGGCTACTGCTTAGCTCTAATCACAGTTCTGCTGTCTCTAAGGGCTGCCTTTTGCAGCTTTCCCAAAACCCCCTGATTTTATGGATTCCCACAATTGCTCACTGCAGTCACCAGGGGTGCAGGGAGCCCGAGATGCTGTTACTGCTTCACGAGGCTCCCAGTTGTGTAAAAAAAATCCCCTGCTCTGGAATGCCAGCCTGCAGTTTTAGCAGCATCCTTTCAAAGTTGTTTCCTATCTTTGTATCTTTTTTGCCTCCTCCTAAAATAGTCCTTTCCATTAGTGCACACTCCTGTCCTCGAGCAAGTGTGGCCTGTCCCTGGGAGAGGAGAGCACGTTGCAGCTCAGCCCCACACAGAAGTGCAGACAGGATGTTGCTGGAGGCAGAGCACTCCCTACATCTCCCTGATGGAGAGCAGGACAACTGCCTTCCATGATTTAATTAGTGTTTGTAAAATGCTTTGATGGCCCTGTGTCAGCAGCAGCAGCAGCAACAGGAGCTGAGCAGTTGCCACAGGGATGTTAAACACAAGTTTTTTGGTTCCTGCTGAAGGGAGGGCAGCCTTTCTTCATCTGTCAGTCCATCCATGGTGGCAGGGTCCCTGTGGGGACTGTGCCTGAGCTCACACCCCTCTGGGAGCCACCCTCAAGCAGAGCAGAGCCACAGCCAGGCCGGGGGTCTCAGGGCTGGACCCCCCAGCATCCCCAGGCCCGCCTGAGCTGGTGATGGAGAGGTGCAATTTGATTCAGTCCAGGAGTGAATCTTGACAAATACCTGCTGACTCTGGGCTGGAGGCACAGGAGAGGCACGAGCCTTTTGTCTGGGTCACCGTGTGTGTGCACACAGGGACCTGACTCAGGCAGCTGAGGAAGAAGGACAAGTTTGATTCAGAGCTGTGTGCAAGAGCTTTGGTTTGTCAGGGAGGCTTTGCAATAACATTTTGGTACACCTGGGTCTTCTTCCTTGCTAAATGAAAGAATTTTTCTTTAGATACTAATGACTGTACAGTATATTGTGCATTTCTTGATCTCCTATAAACCTTGTAATGGTTATCTTGATCCTTCTGTGCTACCTAGTGTGACTCATGGTGCCATCAATGATTCATGTTGGCTGAGTCACTGCCCGCTGCTGGCAAAATGTGGGAATAAAACCTGGGACAATAACATGGAAAGTGCTCAGTACTTTGAGCTGTGCCAAGCTCAGGAGTGGCTGAGGATGTCATTAGCTGTAAATAAATCAGTTGGGAAGTGTTTTATTCATTTAGCTCCTGGCAGAGTTGAAATTGGAGGCCTTCACAGCCTCGTCAGCTGCTGGTTTCTGCCTTCACGGTGGTGCTGTGCATGGTTGGGGTTTGCACTGGATCCAGTGTGGCCCTGCCAGTGTCTCTGGGTGACAGGGGAGGGGACAGCAGAGCTGTGTCCAGGCTCTGTGTGTGCCTGGTACAGGGGAACAGGGGTGGCCCTTTGGCTGGGCACTTCAGGGTGCTGTTCCAGAGGCTCAGTCCCCAACACCCTGTGCTCCACAGCACCAGCTGTCCCTGAGCCTGCCAAGCTGGGAAATCTTTCAGTTCTTCTAACCAGGTCGTGAGCATTGTCCATCTGTGCCTGTGCTCTCCTGGATGCATTTAGCTGCAAGCTCAGAGCAGATCTTGACAGGCGTGGAAAGCAGTGGCCACCCCACAATGATACCCAGGCTCACCTTGCCAGGTAACATCGTGTGTGCCTGCAGGGTGACAGTGGCAGCAGGACACGGCTGTGCTGGGGACAGCATCCCCATCCTCCCCCTGCTCCACACTGTCTTTGCTGCCTCAGTTTTCCCTGGATTGCAAAGTCATCTCCTTCCTCTGCATCCCCGGTGGCTTCTCCCATCACAGCTTAAATATTAATTCTATTTTGACTAGTGTGGGAGATGAACGTTTGATGCATTGTGTGAGCCTGGAACAGGCAGTGTCAGTTGAAGTACAACATTTCAGCTGCCTTTGATGTTTTGATAATGGCTGTAATAAAATATTTATTGATAAATACAAATGTATATTTGGAGAAATAAGAATAGAGATATATTTTTGGACAATTGATATTTATAGGAAACAAAAACATTGATTCTTCTCACCAAGTGCTCATCCTGCAATTTTGAAGTCTTATTTTTTTCTCAGAAATGAAAATGAGGAGAGGAAAAAAAAAGGAGAAATGAGCATTGTTTCTGCAGTCTGTGTTGAGTTAAAGCCCCAAAACAGGGCACAGAGATCCCTTTTCCTTGGCTGGATGGAGTGCAGGGTCCAGCAGTTCTGTGAGGCTTTCCAGGCCTGGCACAGAGCTGCTCTGGGACCCACCCTGCTGTGTGGCTGGCCTGGCATCCCTGCTGCTCCTGCAGGGCAGGGAAGCATGGCAACACACCCTGAAAGAGGAGCAATTTGGGAGTTTTCTTCCTGCAGAGCTGCCTCCCCTGGCTGCCCCTGCACCCTGGCACAGATCATGGGAAGACAAAACCTGGTGGGTACCAACCCCCAGGTTCCAGGCTCTGCTCTGGCAGCTTGTGCCTGTTCAGCAGCTCAGGGTGGCCATGGAGGCAGCCATGGGGCTCCATCTGCCAGCTCTCACCCTCCCCAGGCTGTCCCAGGCACAGGCAGGAGGAATGTCAAGTTTCAAGTCACATCTCATGAGTTGATATCATGTCTGGAGTCCCCCATGGCCCAGCTCTCCCATTCTCTCTCCCAGGCAGGTGGGCTCTGCAGTCCCAGCTGGTTTGTAGGGTGCTGGGCCAGCCAAACCCTGCAACAGGTGCTCTGAATCCCTAAAATAAAACCCAGCAGCACAGTACAGATGGACAAGGGCACAGAGATGATGTCACTTTGTGTTCTCAGGTAATTTGGTGGTGCTGCAGATGCACCAGTATCAGACAACGAGCTCTGTTTCCTTTTTCATCTCAGCTCATAATTTCTTTGTATGCCTTATAAATACTTCTCATTCTGTGCTGTCACTTGTGGTTAGTAAGAAGCAGTTTAACAAGGACTCCCCTGGAATGGGTTTTAATTCATTTTATGCAGGATGACATTAATAACTTGACTTGTTAATATTTTATTTAATGGGGATAGGAGGACATTCAATTTTACATGAATGCATGTCACGCTGCAGGGGAGGCAGTGCTGATGTGTCTTGAGGATGGAGAAGGGGATGTGAATACAGCCAGAGCCCAGCAGCTGCCAGTGTGGATGCTCAGGGTGGGCCTGGAGGGCTGAGCTCAGCCCCAGAGCACTGCTGGGGGAGTTTTATGAAACCAGTTTCAAGTAGCAGCTTTGATGAGCTCCAGTGAGGTCAAATTGTGGTAATTTTTATATCCTGGAAATGATCATTGCCTGTGGTCTCATGCTGCTGCTCATTTGAGGCTAGTTTCCTCTCTCCATCTCCATCCCAGTTCATGGAATCTGCCCAGTTCCAGGCATGGAATCTGCCCAGTTCCAGCCATGGAATCTGCCCAGTTCCCAGTGGGAAGAGCTGCATCAGGGAACAGCACTAATTCCCTGCACAGAACACAGGGAGGGGGAGCAGGGTTCCCCCTGGTTCATCACTGTGAGTAGCCTTGACATTCTGAGGGAGAAAAATCATCATCCCCAGTTAGGAGCTGCTTTGGTGAAGGCGTTTCCACCTACACCAGTAATTAAGATTCACTAAGGCTGCTCTTAACGTGCTGCTAAATTGGCTGAGCAGCAGAACCTTATTACCTTAAATTAAAGAATTACCTGTTTTTTAGCTCCCCAGTCCCACTCTGCCATGTGGAGATCCAGGTTCTCAGTCTGCTGCAACGTGCTGACACACCACAGCAGCCAAGCACTGCCCTTCCCATTCCTGCCCCTGCTTTCTGGTAGATCCATGTGGCTTCTTGTGCCTGCTGGTTGAATAAAAGGAACAGGAGCTGCCAGCAATGGACAAAGGGCGTGACTGTAAAATCATCACTGCTCCATCAAGAATAAATTCTGTGAGGAGAAAAATCCATATGCACATTTGCAAATTGATTTTTGTTCTGTGCCACATCGTGACACAGAAATACAGAAACTACTTAAATACCTCTGCAGTTGCTGGCTTGTTGTTTTCAAGCACTCATCTGAATGATTTTGGAATATTATTTAAAGATGATTTTCATGCTGTGCCAAATTCCTGGGTGAGAGATATTATGAAGTGTTTGAGAAAGTGGGCTGTTGGTGTAGCTGGTGTCTAGAGTGCAAAACAAGACAAGGGATTTTTTTGAGAGCCAAAAAGGCAGGTCCAGCTGGGGAGGAGTCAGTGTGTTTATTACCTGTGCAGTTAATTATGGTGAACATGGACTGATCAAATTTGAGAATGCCACATGTTATTTGTTCTAAATGAGTTGTTCTGACAAATTTTGGCAAAGAAATAATTCTGTAGAAAGCCAGAAGAGACTTACAAGGAACATTAGAGCTGTTCCTAAGGAGCACAGCAATCCCTGCTAGGAACCCTGTGGCTCCAGTGGTTTTAAGCAGAGCCCTTGGTTGTGCTGGGGACAGTCTGTACTGCAGCCAGAGAGAACCCAGCAGGTGAGAGAGCTCCTGTTTTGGCTTTGGGTGGCTGCCTGGTGCTCCTGCAGCCTGCCAGCCTTGACCTTGAGCCAGAGGCTGAGTGTGGCTGTGGGAGACCAGCATCTGTGCTTGGCTGCATCACTTTGGTGGATAAATCAGAGTGGATCCCTCTGGGGGGAAAGAGAGCTCCTAAGTGATCTGGCTGCTGAAGGTACTAACAGGGAATTGCTCTGAATTATGATCACTACCAAAAACCAGGGGGATAAGTGGTGCCTGGAGTGCTCGTTAGTGTGAGCACAGCAATGATGCCCTGAGGGGGGCACAGGAGAGATTCACCACACTCTCAGGAGGGATGAGCCTTTGAACCTGGCTTTTTTCTGCTCAGTTCTAAAAATACTCCTTTAGGTTTCTCTAATGCTTGGATACCCTGGCCTGGAAAAGTAAATAGATGGGTCACTGTACAGAGAAATGTCTGTGAAACTGGAAATGAAATGTGGGATCCAAGTACCTTCTAATTAACTAGGAGCTTACTTGGAGCATGGGTTACTGGGTTTTTTTTCTATTTCTCCCCTTTTCTTCAGTCATTTTCACTTTTTTGTACTTCCTAGCTGCCATTTTGAAGTCTGTACCCCAGGCACAGGAATGTTTCCCTCTGGTGCAGCCCATGCTCCCCTCAGCCTCACCACGTGGCACGGGTGGAGCCAAGGGTTAACTAATGAATTCATTCATTAATTAACCCGCTTTTAATGCATTAATGAATTCACACCTGCTTTTCTCCACAGGCCTGAAGCGCAGCTACACCTGCAACATCTGCAACGTCACCCTGAACTCCATAGAGCAGTACCATGCACACCTGAAGGGCTCCAAACACCAGACCAAGTGAGTGTGTCCCTGTGCCTCCCCCAGCGGGCTGCAGGCAGTCTGTCTGCCAGGATGGAACGTTCTGGAACAGTGCTCTGCCCTCCAGCCCCCTCAACAGAGGGGCTGTGCTCTGGTTGCTGTGCAAACACAAGTAACCAGAGGCACCTGCAGGTGCAGGAATGCAGGGCTGAGCCCACCTGGGCTTGCTGGAATTGTGGATGATGGTACTGAGTGTGCAGCTTCTTTCATGTGTGAAACCTCAAAGGAGACACCACGAGCCTAAGGGGATTAGGTGTTTCCCAGTGAAACAGTTTTTGCTGTGATTTAGACTAATTATGCATTACCCAGCTATGAGAACTGGGGGGAGTCTGCTCTCTCAATTACTACAAATTATTAAAATGAAGTGATGGAGAAACATGATACCAGAGACTAGATTAATGAACTAATTGCTCCTAATGCACTTATATGTGAGCTTTGGGAACCATTTCAGGCTGAATCACTTGGAACTGCCCAGATTAGGAGAGGAATATAAAGGGATATACCTGAAGTGCTTCAGGTAGCTTTGAGGGTGCTCTGAAAAGTGAGCAGGATGAGCAGAACTAGCAATGACTACTAATGGCTCATTCTGTTTAAGCCAGCCAATCCTTCCAAGTCTGTATGGTTATTTCTGTGGTTGCTGTTGGTATTATTGTGAAGGATAAAGTTTATCTCAAACTACAGCAGCCTCATGGATGGGGGATAGAAATGTGTCACCAGTTCCCCACACCAGAAGGGTGCCTGGTCCTCTGGGTTATCCCCACACCACCTGCTCTGTTGTGCAATCTTCTGCAATTAGCAGAGATTAAGGAATCTTAATTTCTAGTGCCGTGAATGAACACCTTAGGAAGTGATTTGTGCTTTGACTGTGGTGGGAGTGGCAGATGACACACCTGCCCTGGGCTCAGCCTGTTCTCAGTGCAAAGGAATGTGCTGGGCAGCACAAACAACACATTCTGCCAGGGCTGCATCTATGTCTCACTAACTTTTCCAAGCAATTGCCTCTTCCATACCAAGAAAGGGACTTTGGAAATGCAGTCCTGGTCCTTTGCTGAGTTCCCAGAGCTGTGGTGGCAGCACTGTGGCTCCCAGGTGTGCCCCGTGCTGGGGGCAGGTGAGGATCACCCCCTGCTCGTTCCTCAGCCATGTTCCCCTGCCGGTTCTGCTGTTCTCATTATTGCTGGTTAATGTCAAGGCTGTCCTCTGCCTCGTAACTCAGGCTGAAGCCACTGGACTGCAGTTGCCAAGGCAACAAAACATTTTCTGTAGCTGTCATACTTCATATAGTTAAAGACTAAACTAACCTGAGGAAGGGGGCAGTCAGTGAAGGACAGGGGTGAAGGGATGCAGGGGTTTTGCTCTGGGACAAAGAGCAAAACAGGGAACAGTGATTGCAGGATGGAAGCTGACACCACCCAAAAAAATGCCAGGCAGATGAATTTCCTGGAAAGCTGCTTCAGGAGCTGAGAACTTTTATGAGGCATGAGCTGCATTGTGGTTATTTATTACTGTTCCTGAGAGCTCTGCAGAGAGCAGCACGCTGAGAGCCCCAGTTAGAGCTGCCTTAAATAACCCAGCACACAACCATGAACTGTGTTAACCAGGAGCCTGCCCTGCCCCTGCATGGGCAGCACAATTTGAGGCTTGGACCCTGCAGCTGAGCTGCTCTTCCTTGAGTGCTCTGGCCAGGAGAGATGAAACATTCATAGGAACTTCAGGTTCCTACCCCGAGTGCTTCTGATTGTGTTTGTTTGACCAAGAAGGGGGGAATAGGGTTTAGGAGGGAAGCTGGAGGTGTCTTGGCTGGTATTTTGGTGTTGAATAAAAGATGCAGGAAGAGGGAGTTAATATTGAGCTGGTCCTTATCCCTCCAGCTGTGCATGCACAAAGCAGATAGATCTGCCAGCTCCAGATATATATTTATATATATATATATATATATAATATTTTAAATAGATTATTTTTTTTTCTCCAGGATACAGGTACTTCAGCTTAATTTGAGAATGAAGGTTAAATGCCACACTGGATGTGTGGGCAGTGCAGGGCTCAGGCTCTGATGGGTGATGCTGCTGGCTGAGGGCACATGCTGGCACGGAGCAAGTGTTGGAATGTGGATGGACTCTGGAACATCTGCAGCGGGGTGGAGCACTAAACCTTTAATTAGGGATTTATGAACTGTGTGGAGATGATTGAGGCATTGTTTGACTTGCTCTCCAGAAATAGATGGGGGTTTTTTTTAATCTCCTTTCTCCTTCCCTCCTCCCCCTATGCAGCAGTGCTGGGCAGGGTGCCAGGCAGGGGCCAGTGGTGGGCACCAGCAGCTCCTTCCTGTGGGCACAGCAGCAGCCAGAATCCCAGTTGTGAGTGTTGCTTCTGAGAGGCTGGGAGGGAGGCACATGCCAGCCTCGCTCCTCACTGCTCCCCATGGGCTGGCAGAAACAAAACCTCCCTCTTTTCTGCTTTGTGCAAGCTGTGAAGATGAAAAATCACTGCTCAGAGTGATCGGCAACAAACAGCAGGGATTGAAGTCCCAGATAGGTGTGAAAGGAGACAGAGGATATTCAGTGTCTGGGGTGAAAACAGTGCTTGTGCAGAATGTTACCCTGGGGCTTGGCAAAAAGCCCTTCCTGGAGAGGGGTTGGGAGCAGGCTGGGTCATCCCCATGGCCTGGAGAAAACAGCTGCCTTCAGGGAAGAGGCTCCAGGGAGCTGGATTGGGTGTGAGGTGCCTCCTGTGGGCATGTGGCTGCAAGGAGCAGAGGTGATTTCGGCAGAGCAGAGAGCCCAGGCTCACATTTGGGCTGGGTGTCAGCCCTGGGCCAGCTGTGGGTCTGTCACACGTGCCAGCTGAGCTCCTCTGCTCGGGCTGTCAGCCACGGAGGGCTGAGATCCAGCCCTGGTAATTAACAGTCTGACTGTGTGGGGATAACCATTCCCACTTCCATAAAGAACAGCTTTGTCTCCTCGCCTTCATTTTGTCTCTTTGATCAGCCAGACCTCTCTGCCACATCTAGAGCTCACAAATGTGTTCCAGGGTTTTGTAATCACTCATTTGCACTTCCAGAGATGCTAATACATGTCAGGGTTTCCCTTTCAGACTTGGGCTTCCTGCTGAATTTCAGGATTTTTGCAGAGAGAGGATCCAATCCTGCAGCCACCATTGGGGTAAAACCAATTCAATGGTCAAAATTAATTTCTGAGGGGTGAAGAGTGGTCATGTCTGGTAGGGGAGGTGGCTCTGCAGCCCTTCCTGCACAACTCTCAGCCTTGACTTTGGGCTGCACCCTGGGAATCCCAGATGGTTGATGTCCTGCTGAGGAGCACAGGCAGCAGGCTTGGTCCTGGGCAGGCTCTTTCCTCTTTTCTTTCCTTTTTTATTCTCAGGCTGAGAACACAGATGTCTAATTGGAACAGGGTATTTATCAACATAAGCTGCTTGGCTATTCAGGCATGAGCTAATCAAAATATTGTTAATATCATGCCTGGAGAAATGTCACCCTTTTCCCATGGTTGTGTTTACATCACTTTTCCCGTCTATTTAAGAAGGTGTGAACAAACACTGACAGCCTGTTGTGGCTGAAGCATGTCCCAGGGTCTGTGTGTTTGGCACAGCCAGCTCATGGGGAGCTCTGGGGCTGCCTGGCCCGGCTCCACCCGGGTCAGATTTAGTGCCAAATGTTTCTGGTTCTCCTGGGGGATGCTTCCAGCCCTGGTGCCAGCAGGTTGGGCTCCTTCCGCACATCCTCCCTCAGGGTGAAGGTGTTCTCTGACAGATTTCCTGTAAATTTCTGGGAATTAGAGTAAATTAGTTGCATTGTGCACTTCACACCCAAGCCAAATGATTTTTTTTCTTACCTTGGTGGCCACAGTAACACTTGGAAATAGTAGCATTTATCTGAGCTTTTTGCAATATATAGTAGCTTATGGTAAAGGAGCCTTTAGAGCAGTAACAGCTCCAGAAGATGAATAGTTACAAAAGGTAGATGGAATTGATAGGCATTTTAATTTGTCATAGTTTCAGTTCCAGAGAACAGCTGAATAATTACACTGCCTGTGAAGAAAGAGAATGTAATACTTCCCCTCATTATAGATCTAACTTGTCTCCCTTCCCTTTTAATGTAAGTGAAAATGAAGATATCTCTGATATCTTCTGTTTTGATCATAATTTGAAAGCCCCAGGACAGCCCGTACAGCTCTGTGTTGTGGTGTTGGGTGCACAGATTAATCATTTTCATGTAAAACCCAAACACTGGGTTAATTGCTCAAAGCACAAACCTGAGCTTGGCAATGCCAAATCCAATGAGGAATTCCTCATCAGCTGAGCTGTGCTGGGCCATGCAGGAGCCGAGTTGGACAGGATTTGTGAGGCTCTTAAATTCAAATTTAACACCTAAAGGAAGGAGACTTTTTCCAACTTGCTGTGGTGGTTTTCTTTGATAAAACACACCAGGATTGAGAGTGACTTGGGCTTTTTTCTCTCCTGCAGCCTGAAGAACCAATAGTGGCTCATCAGTGGAGAAGAGGACAAGCACTAATGCTGCTTCTGTGGAGGGGAGCGGGCCAGCAGGAGAGGAGGCTTTCTTGGACAGTGATCCTATGTGGATTCAATAATTAACATGTAACTAACCTTTGCTTTGGACAAGTACATGGAATTTTTTTTTTTTAATTTTGTGGTGAGTTAAAATATTTCGATGGATTTTTTTACCCTTTCAAGACAATATTTATTCAGCACAGAGTCTAGAGTATGATAACTATCCTGTAAATACAGCACTTACTCATCAGCCATCTTCAGGGACAGTGGAAACAAACTGTTTTACTTTTTCATATTTATTCCTAGATTTCTCCCAAGAGTATAAGATTATTCTACTACATTATCCATGATAGTGATGTAATCAGTCTTCAATCAGAAATAAACACACTTTCTTCACCTTCTGCAGCATGGTTTGTGTCAACACATACAGAGCAGCAGCAGTGAATCGTGGGGATTGTGTAACGGATCCGTTTCTTCCTTCCCTCTTTGTCTCTAAAGAAACAAATGGTTCCATGAGTACAGAACACTGAAAAGAAAGTGTGAATTCCCTTTCCTGCTGGTAGGATCCCTGCAGGCTCAGCAGAAGCTGTTTGATTTATTGACTTTGCTGCAAGGCTGGACGCTGCCGTGCCCACCGGAGAGCTGCAAGAGCCCGGGGGCACCAGAGCCTTGGCACAGGCTGAGCTGGCCAGGCCATGCCAGGTAAGGCTGGTGCCCTGTGCACCTGCAGGGACACCTTTTTAGCCCTGCACTGCCCCAGCTCGGGCTCTGCCCTGCACTGCCAGCAGCAGCTCGTTCCCCTGCCTGAGCAGAGCAGGAGCTGAGTGGGAGGAGAGCCCTTCAGTGCTCTGCATCCTGGGCTGCTCTGCTGGCCAGGAGCCTCAGTCCTGGGCTGTGCCTGAGTCCCTGGGCAGTGCCTGGGCATTGCCTGAGCCCCTGGGCTGTGCCTGAGCCCCTGGGCAAGTGCCTGAGCCCCTGGGCTGTACCTGAGCTGTGCCTGAGCCCTTGGGCAGTGCCTGGGTAATGCCTGAACTGTACCTGAGCCCCTGGGCTGTGCCTGAGCCCTTGAGCTGTGCCTGGGCTGTGACTGAGCTCTACCTGAGCCCCTGGTTTGTACCTGAGCTCTACCTGAGCCCTGGGCATTACCTGAGCCCCTGGGCTGTCCCTGAGCCCTGGGCTGTGCCTGAGAGTGACTTGGGCCCTGGGCATTACCTGAGCCCTGGGCAGTGCCTGAGCCCCTGGGCTCTCCCTGAGCCCTGGGCTGTGCCTGAGCTGTACCTGAGCCCTGGGCTCTACCTGAACCCCTGGGCTGTCCCTGAGCTGTACCTGAGCCCTGGGCAGTGCCTGAGCCCCTGGGCTGTACCTGAGCCCCTGGTTCTCATCAGTCACACCCCTGTCTCCAGCCTGGAGTGACTGTACCTGAGCCCCTGGGCTGTACCTGAGCTCTACCTGAGCCCTGGGCATTACCTGAGCCCCTGGGCTGTCCCTGAGCCCTGGGCTGTGCCTGAGCTCTACCTGAGCCCTGGGCTCTACCTGAACCCCTGGGCTGTACCTGAGCCCTTGGTTCTCATCGGTCACACCCCTGTCTCCAGCCTGGAGTGACTGTACCTGAGCCCCTGGGCTGTACCTGAGCTCTACCTGAGCCCTGGGCTGTACCTGATCTCCTGGGCTGTGCTTGAGCTGTACCTCAGACTGCGAGCATTAACTGAGCTGTACCTGAGCCCTGAGCTGTACCTGAGCCCCTGGGCTGTACCTGAGCTCTACCTGAGCCCTGGGCATTACCTGAGCCCCTGGGCAGTGCCCGAGCCCCTGGGCTCTCCCTGAGCCCCCAGGCTGTGGAGGGACAGCTCGGGTGCACTGCAGCATCACCTCCTTCCCTCTGTGGGGACACTCAGAGCCACTGCAGAAGCTCTGTGTGATTAATTTGTGCTCTTGCATCGATGCCTTTCATGTGTGGAGGAGAATGGGTTTTTCACAGATGAGTAAACATCTCCTTGGGTTTCATGGCTGTGGGGTGGTTTCATTTATTGTGTTTTGGGTAATAACACGAGCTGCCAGTGTTCCTGAAGCTAAACTGCCTCTTTACAGAGAGAGTGATTTACAGAAATAGGGCACATCACTCATGTGGGTTCAAGCCTGACTTTTCCAAGCCTTCTTTCCCCAAAGGAGCCCTCCCCCAAGCAGCATCCAGGGTGCTGCAGAGGCGTTTTTGTCAGGAGACAAGCCCAAAAATCTGTGTGCTCTAGTAATCACTACAAGCTAATTGCAGCAAATTAATTACAGCACAAACACAATTTCTTTCCCCAGGCAGGCATGGAGAGAGCTCTGCAGTGAGCTGGGTTGGACCCAGCCTCTGCTCCCAGGCTGTGCCAGGCTGGCTCTTCTCCCTGGGGTGTCCAGCCTGGGGCTGCTGTCACTTTGGGGTTCCTGTGGCACTGTGGCAGGAGATGGGGTTCCCACCCCACAGCACCTGGCCCAGGTGAGTGGGAGGCAGGTGAGCTGCCCCATCACACCCCTGTCACCAGCCTGGAGTGACAGAGCAGCACAATATTCCCATTTGTTGCCAATATTGTCCAGGTCCAGTCAATCAGGCTTTGGTCCCTAAATCCTTTTAATCTTTTGCTTTTCCTAAGTTCATTAGGCTTTCAAAGCAAGACATAAAAAGACAAATCTCCTCATGGTAAGTCAGTGATCCCTGTAGAAGTGACGCCAGATCTCTGATGTCAAGCCTGGTCCAATGGCCCCAGGCTGAAATGTGTGAGAGGATGTATTAGAGAGCTTTGAAAGTGGTTCAGTGCAACCACTGTGTCCCCCTAGGTTACTTTAAACTGAAGGGTGAAAACATTTGAGTACATTTTCTTCATTGGAAAAAAAAAACCATAAACACACTCAGCATTTTTCATGCAGAACATCTCTACTTAACAATTTGATTTTGTCTGTTCTGGCCAAATATTTTAGTGGTTTAATTCTGTGCAAGATAGTCTGTAAAGAAAGCAAATCTCAATCATTTCTCATCAGTCTGGTTGGGTCCCTCCCCAGCCTCACTTTACAGTCAGTGCTAACTGGAATACAGGTGGCACTGGGGGGCAGCTGCAGATGTGGCTGCCAGCACTGAGCTGTGATGTTTTAGAAGTGTTTCATTATTGTGGCCAGACTGGGGCAGCTCTCCAGAGTCTGGTGTGGCTGAGTCAGGTTGTGTTTCAGGGGCAGGACACTGACTTCTGGGGGTGTTTTATGCTCCGACACAAATAATAATGTGGTTTTATCTGGCTCCTTATGTGGAGGCAATGGAGCTCTATGGCAACAGGGTGTAACCTGAGGCAGCAGCTTCATACAGAGATTAATCATGGGAGAAGAATGCTCCTGCTACGTAAGTGGGGCTTCCTTTGTTCAAAGTTCCTATTGCATCAACTTAATTAGCAAGTCCTGACCTTTAAAACCACCTTCCATAATCTTCAAATTAAGTGTGTGGAAGTCTGATCCTTCCTCTGGGCTGCACCTGCCTGAGGTCATGGACCTGAGCAGCTGCCAGCAAGAGGCTGTGGGGAGTCCCCAGGGCTGGAGACAAGCAGGACCCACTTTGGGGGTTGAATGAGAGCTCCAGGGACAGCAAATGTCCATTAACCCTGTGGTGTGCTCCTGCTGAGGTTCCTGCACTGGGCTCAAGGGTGAGAAATCCTGCAGTGGGCCACTGCTCCCTAATTGAACCCTGTCACCCACTCGCAGGTCTCTGACAAAAGCCTTTGTCTAACACGTTTTTAATCAGTGTGTGCATTTCAATTTGCATATTAATAGCAAGGAGCTGTTATTACAGCTGCTGTTGATGAGATGGTGTCAAGCCCATCTTCCATTCTGAGGAAAGAAAGAAACTGCATCTATTGTGTAAAGAATGACTTTGGCAGAAAACATGTCTGAGGATCGTCCATTCTTTGTCTCTATCTTCCTTTATCTCTGCCTTTATTTTGCTCTTAATGGCTCATATGGATGCATTCATTAAGCTTCTTTTTTCCCCTTGGAACAAGGATCATTTAACAAGAGACTGGGACAGGATTTTGTGCCTGTTGTGACAGCTCCAAGCTGAATACAACAGCCTTGTTCAGCGCCTTTGACTTCTGTGAAATGGCAAAAGGTGGCCCCGCTCTGGGAGCCATTTTTTGCAGCTGACCCAGGAGAATAATTAACATGCTGTAATGAACCATGGCATGTAATGACCCAGCTCCACAGGTGTTGGCTTTCCCTCCATCCCAGACCCAGGCTGGGCTGTGGTGGTGCTGGTGGCACAGGAGGCAGATGGAGCACGGCTGCTGCTCCACTGAGGATGCACAGGATGAAGGAGAGCCCCTGGGATGGCTCAGAGCAAACTGGGATAAAGCAGAACTATGGAAATAGAAAATGCAAAGAAAAAGCGCTGCCCTACACGAAAAGAGCTGGAGGAAGAGCAAGCCCTGCACACACACACTTACTGAGAGCAGTGCTGCTCTGAGCAGACACACAAACTTCACCCACTGCTAGCAGCTTCTCCTAAAGAGGAAATTGTTAACTGTGCCAGGAATGTGGAAGCCAGCAGGTGCACAGGGTTAAATGACCTAAAAAGCATCTTTGCTAGTGCCAAAAACGCGCTGGTGCAGGTCAGGGGTGAGTGGGACCCTTGGGTGGGTGCTGTCAGGGTGCTGCCTTTGTGTTTGGCCTTGGGGAGCACAGAGATGGGGGAGCTTTGTGCCACTGGGCCACTTGGTTGTGGTGGCCAGGAGCAGGCTGGGGTTGGAACTGGAATCACTGGGGACTCTTCCCTCATCCTGCCCTCAGAAGTGGCAGGAGGCACTGGCTGCTCAGGCAGTGCCTTGGGCTGCTCCTGCAGCTTAAATTTGGAAAGGTCTGGCCAGAGCCCAGCTCACAGCATGCCCCTCTAAACCAGGCAGTGCTGCCTCGATTGCTCCCACCATGACTCACTTCCTCATGCAGATATTTAGTTCAGTAGTGCAGTTAGGCATTAAAATGGATCTCAGTAAAAGGGCAAAGCTGATTACACAAGACCCAAACAATTCCCCCCCTCCCTCTTGTCTGGTTTTTGGCCGCTGACCACTGAGTGCCCGCAGGCTCTGGAAACAGGAAGGCAAAATCAGTCTCTGCTCTTGTGCCCAAAGGTTGTTTTCCTCTCCAAACACATCTGCAGCCTCTCCCTGGCACAGCTCAGGTGCTTATTTCACCCTTATAATTAGTTCTGTGTAATTTACTATCAGTGCTGTAGCAGTGAGGATCTAAGGCTATAGGATAATAAGGTTTATAGTGAAATTAGAGTATCCAGTAGATTCAGAGACCAGACAGGCTTTAGGGCAACAACAGATTCTTCTTTGGATCAGGAATAGGAACAACAAGCTTCCAGCTAGATCTAGATTAGAAAAAAAATCAGCTTTTATATATATAATTTAATGTAATTATGACAACAAATTAGTGTGGGGCAAAAGGTATTAAGTCCCTCTAAAATTAAGTAGTATAAACCTAATTTATTATTTCATATTTGGGAGGTTTAAATAGTGTTACAATCACCACCTGATTTCACAGGGGTTGAAATGAATTTGTTGTTTTGCATTGGACAGAAAGCTGGACGTGCCAGCTGCCAGCTGTGGTTGCACATGCTGAGGGTTTTGTCTGGGGGCTTGTCCCACCCTCTGCTGCCATCCAGCATCAGGCACTTGTGTGTGAAAATGCCCAGCGTGGTGATTTCTGTTCTGAGAGCAGGATGTTTGTGTCCGTGCCAGTTCTACAGCAAGCACAAGCACAGAGGTGCATTGCAAAAGGAATGTTAGAAATGAATTCTTTCAAACCGTGCTGTGCGGTTGGATTAATTTGGGGTTTTTGAGGATTTATTTCAGCTGTGTCTCTCCCTGTTCATCTCAGAGAGGCTTTGGCACGGCAGGCTGCTTGTTTGGGTCACGCCAGTCTCTCCCTGTGCCACCTGCTCCTGTCTGAGGTTTCCTCTCAGGACAGGAGCCCTGATCCCCTGCACCTCTGGGCAGAGGGGGCACCAGGACCTGCCCAGGGTGCCACTGCGAGGGGACAGGGCACAGCAGGGCTGGCACCAGCAAACGGAGCTCAGGAAATCATCCATCACCTCTCAGCACCGTGCAAAGGTGCTGACAGCCCACCCAGCCCTGCCTGCCCTCTGTGCATGGCCTCAGTGCATTCACGGTGGTGAGTAATAAATAATATTTTAAATTCAGACCCAATGGTTCAGACCCATTCCTCTGCATAGCAACACCAGGCTCGCGTCCCAGGAGGGGCATTTAGCAAAGCCTCAGAGACATTTAGAGAATTTTCTCTTGGAAGTCAATCTGGAGAGCAGCTCTGGAGCCATTCCCTGCTGGGGGGCTTCAGTGAGCCTGTTTCAAATAATCAGCTGCTGTGCGAGTTTAATATAAACCACCAGCATTCCATTTAATTAACCACGCAGTTAGAGAATATTTGCAGCTCGCAGAGGGCTGCTCTGTGGCTGCCCTGCCCCTCGGTGTGTCACCAGGGCACTGCTGTCTCCTCCTTGCTGAGCAGTGAGCTGGCAGCAGCTTCAGCAGTGCCCTTGGGGCGATGCTGGTGCCCAGAGCAGTCCCTCCCTTCCCTGCTGAGAAGGATCCGAGGTTTATTAAGTCATTTGACCCCTTGGGGAGATTTATTCTTGTGACAGAGCATGGGTGATGTGGCTGTGCCAGGGCTGAGGCTCCCAGCAGGGCAGCCCTGAGGGCTGGACGTGCTCTTGTCTCTGGTGCTGATCAGACTCTCAGTCTGGGTAATTTAATATCTCCTGGGTCTTCTCCCTGCAAACTTTTCCTCATTTTTCTTGGCCTTCTGCATGCTAGCTTCAGTGACTTGTGTAGAAAAAAACCGTAAGTCAGAGAATGAATGCAGAGTGCAAAATGTACTGGTTTTCTGTGTTTTTTGGGTTTTTTTGTGGTGTTTATTTTCCCTCTGTCAGTGTCTGTTTGCCAACACACGCTGCAGCAGGGGGTCCTGCTATTGGCATGTTTATTTCACTGATGTTTGGGGTTTCACTCAAGTGGATTCCCACAATATTCCCTGCCCAGGGGTCATGTCTTTGCTGTGTGGATTTGGGGATTGCACTTGAGCCAAGGCAGGAAAGCTTCAACTAAAAAAAAAATAAATCTGCTGCTTTTTCACTGAGGTGAGCTGGGCTATGAGAAAGCAACATTAATGCTTAGTAGTTTTTAGGCATCCCAGTTTGTAAATCCACCCTCTAAAACCTGTCCACGCAGCAGAATGAGTTTCTGCAGCCTGGTTTGCTCTGCTCCCCTCCCATCCATGAAAACTCACTCTCCCCGTTCCCCTTCCTCCCCAGTGCCTCTGCCCTGCTGTGTGCAAAGCTGCTGCTTTGTTTTCCTCCTGCCAAGCCCGGTGCCTCCTTTACAGACGAGTGGGCTGAGGCAGAGCCCATCTGGGTGGGAGCTGGGAGCGAGGGGAAGCGTGGGAGGAACAAACCTCACATCACGAGACAAACTCGGCGAGCTCGCCTTAAAAGCTCCCCGTGGCTTGAGCACAGAAATCCAACCCAGAGCCAGGCCAGCCTGGAGATCTGTTTGCAGCAGAGTGCAGGAGCTGGTGGCACGTGTCAGGGTGTCTGGAGCCTTTCACCCCAGAGCTCCTTAGGAATATCAGCTAATTAAACCCCCTGTGGTAATTAACCGCATTTTCCTGATGAGGATCCAGTTTGGAGAGCAGCTGCCTGTCCTCCAGGCGCTGCCAATGCCCATCACCAGCAGTGAGGAAGGCCTGGCTGGGAGGATGTGGCTGTGGGACCTGGAGGTTTGGGTGGAAGGTTTGGTTTTTGCTTTGGAGAGCTTCTCCCAGAGGAGCTGGGGGTCCTGTGTGCATCAGCCAAACTGGAGATGGGCTGGGGGGGACAGGACATCCCTCTGGGTGATTGCTGCAGCAACGTGGGGCAGTCCCAGGCTAATGAGGGAACTGGATATGGAGCAAGAGGCTGAGAGTGGTGAGAAGGGCATTTTATGAGGCTGTCCTGACTCTGTGCTGGGTGACTTACTTCTCTCCAAGGTCTGCTTTGGGATGACATATATTATTCTTATAGCAGGAATGGGTGTCTTCCCTCCTGGTTTTCTTATGAAAATATCTTCTATTCATAGCACTGCAGAAAGCGTGATATGATTTATCTGAAGGTACAATCAGAATTTTTTTTAAAAAGTATTCCAGAGCTGTAGGCAGCAGGGACCTTGGTGGTTAATATTCAGGGCCAGAAGCCTCCAAGGTTTTGAGTCACAACTATTTCTTAGTGTAGGAGGCAAGAGAAGTAGCCCTGGGTGAAGAGTGGCAGGCAGAGCTCCTGGCTGCCTCGAGGCACCCCAGCTGGGCTGGGAAGTGTCCTCCTGCCCTGGGCTTCCTTTTGGAGGTGCTGGGGCTGCAGAACCTGCTCAGCACTGCAGCTCCCTCTCATGTGCTCAGCAGAGTCTCCCTTGTTCCTCCTCCTCCTGAAACCTGGGAGTGTTTTGGGGTGGAATTTTCCCTGCTGTGCCCTCCTGAGGTCCCCCTGTGGCTCTTGCCTTGGGGCCCAGCTTTCCCTGAGTGCTCCTGACTGCCCTTGGTTAGTGTCACTGATGTCATGGAACAGAATTTCAGGGGAAGTTCCCTAAAATCATCATTGAATTCTTTCCAGCTCGAGGTTTATAGCATTGCTCTCAGAATTTCAGGTAAAATAGATCAATCTGTGAGCTCTGCCATAACCTGCAGTTCTCATTTTGCCTCCAGTGACAGTGTGACCTCATTTTGAAAGGTCTGAATAACTTGCATTTGGCCCCTGGATATGACACAGAATCCAACTACTTCCCTCTTTATTATACCTGTGGCAATAATTATTCTTCCTCTCCAAACATAGCATTTTTCCTCTTTAAAAGGGCTTTTTCTCATTCTCATTTCCATCCTGGAAGTGCTGGTTTCTGTTCTATTTTTAATGGAAAGGCTGGAGGGCAAATGCAATTAAACCACAGTGCATGAACTGTAACTTGAAATAGATTTAAAAAAAAAACCCAAACACCACCTTGTCACTTGCAGAGGACTGGCTTTGTAATCTGGGCTTCAAGTTCAGGTTTCAGACCAGAGGAGACAGGCTCACAGAGGATCTGGAGTGAAATAAATTGTGTTAAAGGAGGAGATCCAGTGATCCCAGGGCTGGAACTGGATGACAAGGGAGCACTCAGCATCACTCCTGGTGCCATGGGGTGTTTTTGAGGGGGAGCCCAGCTGTGTGTGAGTGTGGAGCTGCTCCCCTTGCACCGAGGGTTTTAAAGGCAAATTTAAAGGGACACATTTAGAGGGACAAATTTTTAAAGGCAAATTTAAAGGGACAAATTTTTAAAGGCAAATTTAAAGGGTTTTTTCACCACCTCAAATGTCCCCTGTGGCCCGTTTGTGGCTGTCACATGCTGGGGCAGCTGGGGAGGATGGAGTGACCTGTCTTTGTGGCTAACAGGCAGAATCACTGAGGTGAAAGGTGTCATCCTTCTCCATCTGCTCCTCACCTGCAATCGATGCCCTGCTGCTGTTATCACCCAGCTGCTCCTGGAGTGCAGCACACCTCACCCTGCCCTGTGAAAAATGGCTCAAACCTCAGTGGTTTTGATCACATCTTGGGCTTGGTAACCTCAGAGTGCCTGCTCCAAAGTTATCCCCTAAAATCACCTGCTGCATTAGGGATTTATCCCAAATTTATCACATGGCTTAAGCTGGTGCAGACAGTGGGGAGGGTATGGCTGCTTCACTGCAATTCTGCATTTCCATGGAGAAGTGGGAAATTATTATTGAAAAATAGTTATTGAATAATTGTAAAATCTCAGCAAGTGCTGGGAAAAGAGCACTTCACTGCAATTCTGCATTTCCATGGAGAAGTGAGAAATTATTATTGAAAAATAGTTAGAAAATCTCAGCAAGTGCTGGGGAAAGAGCATCCATTTAAGTCATGGCATTGAGCCCTTGCTCAGAGAATATCCAGGATGTTTTGTGGGAATCAGGACTCTGGCTGAGCCTGACAGGGACTCCCACCAGAGACCCAGCTTGCTCCACATCTTCACTGCAATTCTGCATTTCCATGGAGAAGTGAGAAATTATTATTGAAAAATAGTTAGAAAATCTCAGCAAGTGCTGGGGAAAGAGAAGCTATGGCATTGAGCCCTTGCTCAGCAGAATATCCAGGATGTTTTGTGGGAATCAGGACTCTGGCTGAGCCTGACAGGGACTCCCACCAGAGACCCAGCTTGCTCCACATCTCATTTGGCACCCAAATGCTCAACAGGAGGGTGCAAGCCCTCAAAACTGACACAAACAGCACAGGGGAGCCTCTGTGGCTGGGTCACCCTCCAGCTGCAGCCCCAGGGCAGCACGGAGGAGCCTCTCCAGCCCTTGGCTCCTGCTCCCTGCCCCAGACCCTGCCCTGCCTGCTCTGCTGCAAGGTGGCCCTGCCCATGGCAGGGAGGTGGAATTAGATGAGCTTTTCCCCATTCCAACCTGGTTTGGGACTCTGATTAACTCAGCCTTCTAATGCCATTAAGCCGTGAAAAGGTTTAAGGGCAGCTCCTGAGAGCTTTTATGGTTTATACACTATATTTATATTATAATACTTATATTATAAATGCTTTTATAGCTGTAAAACCTTGGACCATTCAAGCATGCAGTGCAGCTCTTTCTGAAGCTGCCCAGGGTCCTCACCTGCCCCGTTCTGCTGGGATTGCTCCAGGGGCTGTCTGCAGCTGCAGGTGCACAGGTCTGTGCTGCTTTGCTGCAGTGCAGGTGAAAGGCAGAGTTGCAGGAAGGTAATAAAGTGCCCCATTTACCAAGCGATTAAACACCTATTTAAAGCCTGACTTGGCCGCTCAGGCAGCAGAAAACAAGGTACAAGGCAGCACAGCCTGGAAGAACTCGGTGGCCACTCCACCTGCAGCTTTTCAGAAGTTCAGGTGCTGTTAATCTCCAATAATACGATTTCATCTGCCTGCAGCAGCTGCCTTTTGCATGTTTTTCTAATGTTTGTAAGATGTTCCTGTTTTACTTCAAGTTCACAGCATTTAAATAATGTGTTTGAGCAGATTAAAAATAGCACAAGATGCCACCTCTCTCCAGGCTGTGGGAAAGACTCCAGCCAAGAGGAAAATCTCCCTGTCCACCCTGCTGATGCCAGACTCCCCTCCTGCTGAACTTCACGCCACTTCATTTTTTAAATTGGCAGCTTATTGAACTAAAATTGTTTTGTTTGTGTGTGTTGTCAGTAGCATTTAAGCTGTTCCCTTTTTGGAAATCTGTTGGTTCTCCACGGGGCAAGCACAGGGATAAATTCCAAATAATAGGTGGATGAAAGAGGTTCAGAAGCTGCCAGAGCTCAGCTGCAGACACCTGGGAAAAGGGCTTGGAGGAGAGGATGTGCTGGAAAGCAACTCACTGTCAGGTTTGGAGTCAAACAGAATAAAACTGATATATTTTAAAATTTCCTGGTTGTGTTAATGCAGTCAGTCAAGTATAATTAAATGTAGAGACTCAATGGATTCATATAAACACTCTGTGGGAGCCTGTCAATCTTCCAGGGAAGTGAACCCCCAAACAAATGAACAAACCTTTAATACCTTCAGCTCTGCCTCTTTCAAGAGCTGGGGGCTCTGGAGAAGGATCCAAGGGCAAATTTCCAGGAGAGATGTTGTACCTGGAGGGCTGAGGGACAGCTCCTCACACCTCCTGCTGTACCCACCTTTGTGCTGAGCACAGACCCCAAATCAGGGTCTGATTTGACCCCTGATCAGAGCACGTCCTGGGTTTGAGTGCCAGCAGATGGAGATGCTGGGCTTGGCACTCAGCTGCACCCACCAGCAATTCCTGGTGCCCCTGCCCTGTCCTTCAGCAGCTGCTGGCTTTGCTGCCCCTGGATCTCTCTGCTCTGCTCCCTCACCTGTCGAAACACAGATTGCCTGATGGAAAACACTTGTCCCAGCTTCAGAACCTGAAAAAAAAAAAAAAAAAGAAGAAGCAAAAAGTGGAGGGGGAAGATGCTGCGTGTCTCAAAGGTGAGGAGAGGTTTCCTCCTCCAAGCTGCACCTCACACAGTGAGGGTTGGAGGTGTGTGCAGATGGCACTGAGGTGTGGAGAGCCCAGCTGGGTCAGTCCTGCAGCCCAGGGGGGTGGGCAGGGGCTTTGTGGGAGCAGCACAGTGCCCTGTGCCCCCCTCTCCATGCCACGTGTGCCCAGGGCTGCAGGGCATCTTCTGCTTCCCACACAGGGCACTTCTGCAGGGGCTTCTCCTGAACTTGTCAGGAATTCCTCATGGGTAGAATTGGGAAAATCATCTACAGCAGAGTGAGAGAGGGATGCTAAGGCTGCTGAGCTAATTTTTTCCTATTTGTGGGGTTTTTTTTCTCTTTTTCTCAGTTGAATTCTCACCTTCTCACAACAGTTGTTGCGTATCACTGTACACTTCATTTGATCCTTTTGTGAAGTTAAAGTAAATATGACTGAAAGACAAAATACACGCTGTACTTGATGTAAGACTGATGACACTTCCCCCAATTATCTTCAGTGGTGAAACAGCTATAATCAAATTTAGAGAGCAGCTGTGCTGCTCAGCACTGCTGACAGGGATGCAGTGACTTAGAATTGATGCTGCCTCTCATGAATCCAGCAGCCCCCGTGGGGATGTGCCCACCCAGCCTTGGCACAGCTGCACACAGCACCAGCAGCACTGGGCACCACCAGCCTGCTCTGCCCCTCAGCCTGGCACCCAGTGCTATTCCTCTGCTCCCAGCTGGGTCCTGCTAAGTGCTAAAAGTGCTGGAAATAGGACAGAGCTCCCAGGCTCGTGTCCCTGCTGGGCTGCCATGCCCTTCTCAGCCATCCCTGGCACCTCCAGGGAATTTCCTCTGTTGGGCTTCAAAGTCAGCCAAGCACCTCAGCTGCTTTTATTATTATTTTTTTATTATTATTTTTTTTAGCTTCAGCACAAATAGTTGTTTAAGTGGAGGACTCATTTCAGCTGTCTGTTTTCTCAAAAATGAAAAAGGATCTCTGCACTCCCCGCTGTCCCGGCCGCAGCGGGACGTGTCCAGCACAGCAGGGAACCTGATGGTTTAACATCCCCAGAGCCTTCTGTGGTGCTCTTGGCTTTTCACAGGCAGCCTAATAGTGGTGTTCAAAATAATTGCTATGGAGGGAAAAATGTGCCTTATCACAGGGAGCAGCACATGGACAATGGAAGCGTTTCAGAGCATATTTTTAGGACACACAAGAAAAAAAATCAATCTAAATCTTATGCTTTTTCATCATGTGCCTTAAGCAGTGAAAAGGGGGGGAAAGAGTTGGTTTTTGCTGGTTGGATGGGGCTGTGAGAGACATGGGCTGGTGGAAGGTGTCCCTGGGTCAGCAGATGCACCCAGCAGAGCCGCTGTGGTTCTGGCTCTCCTTGGTGCCCGCTTGGGAAAGTCAAATGTTTATGTGTAACCTAAAAGAAAAGCTGTTCTGCTGGTGTGAGCTATTGGGTAATAAAACCAGGAAAGGCACTGCAGTCAATAAAAGTAAATTAATAACTAGAGACAACAAACCCTGCTTCTCTGACTGGCATAAAGCAATCCTGTGCTGAAGGAAGAAAAAATGTCACAGTTTATGAGGAGGCAGGTCATGTCCAAGGGGAATGAGCCATAGCATTTTGTGGGATATTTGTGATCACGACTTTTTTCTTCCCAAACCTGTGGGGTTTATTTGCAGGAGAAGCCCAGCAGCTCCACAGAGCAGAGGAGGTCCCAAGCCCCTCGGTGTGCTGGGTGCTGCCCACACCTGCCCTTGCAGTTGTGCTGCTCATGCAGCACAAATTAGGAGGCTTAATTATTTCGATAGAGGTTAATTACATTAGTCACTACAGCAAATCTCCCGTTCATGCCATGCTTTCCACTTCATTTAATTCATTACCCCCTGTGACAGTAGATTTCTGCACAGAGCTGCTCCTTTGTACCCCAGATCCCTTCCAGGCTCCATCCTCCACGCTGGCCCTTTGCTTGCTCTTCCTCCCAGTGTTCCTGCTGGGGGTGACACAGTGGCTGGGTGGGAGCAGCCTGGGACACGTTCTGCCCCAGGGGAAGGGGGTGAGTGGAGCAGTGCTGTGCCCAGCTCAGTACCAGGTTCTCATCATGCAGGGACAGGCTGTGAACCCCACACTGTGTGCCCTGTGCTGGAGCTGAGCAGATGGTGACCCTGATTGTGCACACCACCCCCTGCCCTCGTGTACATCATCCCTTTCCCTGCTGTGTACCTCATCCCCTTCCCCCTGTACATCACTCCTTTGCCTGCTGTGTTCATCACCCCTTTCTTTGTGTACATCATCCCCTTCCTTCTGTGTTCATCACCCCTTTCCCTCTGCCCATCACTCCTTTCTCTGCTGTGCACATCACCCCTTTCCTTGTGTTCATCACCCCTTTCCCTGCTGTGTACTTCACCCCTTTCCTTGTGTTCATCACCCCTTTCCCTGCTGTGTTCATCACCCCTTTCCCTGCTGTGTACTTCACCCCTTTCCCTCTGTACATCCCCCTTTCTCTGCTGTGTTCATCACCCCTTTCCTTGTGTTCATCACCCCTTTCCTTGTGTTCATCACCCCCTTTCCCTGCTGTGTTCATCACCCCTTTCCCTGCTGTGTACTTCACCCCTTTCCCTCTGTACATCCCCCTTTCTCTGCTGTGTTTATTACCCCTTTCCTTGTGTTCATCACCCCCTTTTCCTGCTGTGTACCTCATCCCCTTCCCTCTGTACATCACCAGTTTCCTTGTGTACATCATCCCCTTCCTTCTGTGTTCATCACCCCTTTCCTTGCTGTGTACTTTACCCCTTTCCTTATGTCCATCACCCCTTTCCCTGCTGTCTTCATCACCCCCTTTCTCTGCTGTGTTTATCACCCCTTCCCTTGCGTTCATCACCCCCTTTCCCCGCTGTATTCATCATCCCCTTCCCTCTCTGAATCTTGTTTAAAACCATCTCCTGCCCATCCGTGTCACTCCCAGCTGCCAGGCAGGGTGCCATGCTCTGCTGGTCTTTGCCCACGAGCCTGCTCCCTCCTGCCTGCCCTGGTACCAGACTGTCCATCACGGGAAGGTTCCGCTGGTTGTGCACCCCTTGCAAAGGTCCTGACAGAGCCATTCCTCACAGCTCAATGTGTTCCTGTAAATGGCAGAGTGAAGTGCTTGGGTGGCATTTAATTAGTTTTACTGTGCCTTCCCTACTCGGCAGAGATGTGTCATAATAGCTGAAGGATTCATTAAAAAAAAACCTCATGTTTTAATCAGAAATTCAAATGAAAACCAAGACAGAACAACAAAGATCTGAAAACAAAACCAGGATTTTAAAAATTGCCCAGATGAGACTCGGTGCCACGGGCACGTGGTGCTGCTGTTAGAAGCAAACCAGGGAGCTGCTCTCGTCAGCTGAAGCTGGATGGCACAGCTAATCCTCTGCAGATGCTGGGAAAGGCACTGGCCAGGCTTCTCCAAAGCTCCCAGTGGCTGTGCAAAGCTGCTCCCACGTCAGGGTGCTCACTGTCATTTGCTGAAGCACGTTTGTCACACCTTGGGCTGAGTTTAAACAGAGTTTAAGCCGTGACCACTGCCAAGGCGCCCAGAGCAAACCTGTGTGGGCTGCACAGAAAGGCTGTTTGTCCTTCCAAGCCTTCCCAGGGCTCCCAAACCCAGGCAACCAGAGCTCCGTGCCACTGCCTGGCTCCATCTCTCATTTTGTTTTTAAACCCAGCTCATTGCTGTATCCCTGCACCTGAGGATTCATCACTCCTGTGCCTCCAGCCCCCTGCACGCAGCGTGGGGGGAGATTTCCACACTCAAGGAGCCCCAGTGCCCAAACTGTGGCTGCTGACATGTGCAAGGGGGAAGTGAGACATTTCCCACCTGTTCAGCTAGTTTGCAGCTTGGTGGGATATTTCCTATTTTTAACTGTAGCTGCAGTTAAAGGAATAAATTTGTGAAGTCAAACATAAGGTAACAACCAAAGGAAGTAGATTTTAGCTGCAGATCTCTCTGATTCAGTACCTGGTGAACATTTTCTTTAGCATAATGATACTTCTTAGGGTGCATGATAAAAACCTGCAGTAATCAACAGACACTGTTCTCAGTTTTCAGTCTCATCATTAGCATTCTGCTCTCATTAACCTGAGCATGAAAAATTGCTTATAAAACAGATATTTCTTTGCTGGCATTAGCAGGTCTAGTTGTGAGGGCAGCTGTGGAATTTGGTTTACAGGGTTTTGCATGATGAATGTGAACTGTGTGTGGTTCTGACACCGCAGGTCAGGCCAGTGTAATTCAAGGAAATATTTCTAGACTTTAATCTGAATGGACACCCAGGGATTTAAAGATATTTGAACTCCTAGCCAGGTGTTTGCTTGGGCTAGGAAACAATCAGCCTTGTCTGCAGGTGGAGGGTCCTTCCACGGAGGTGGAAGCTGCTCTGGCTGTTGCAGGTAAAACTCTGCCCTCTCTCCTCTCCTTTCTGACATTTTGGCACTTTTTGCTCTGCCTGTGCCTTGGTGCCAGCCCCCATGGCTGCTGGCATCCTGCTGGAGTGCTGCAGAGCCAGGGTCCAGCTGGGATGCTCACTGGGATGCCAGCCTTGGCTGGGAGCACTGGAGGGGCACACAGAGCGCTGCAGCTGCCAGAAAATTAGACTCATTTATTTGGAAATCTGTCGTACACAAAGCACTTTAATAACCACATTCATCTAAAGGCCACATCAGGAGAAACAGTACTGCCTGTTCCCTCTCAGATGCCAGTTTTGGGGAATGCTGCTGCTAACATTTAGCAGGAGCTCCAGGTCACCTTGATACAATAGAGCTAAGACACATTTTAATGGCTGTTTAATTAGATTTACCATAGGGAAGGTGCTGTGGAAGAAGGCTGCATTTCTGCTCCTAGTGCTGGTTTAAATTAAAATGCAGATAAAAGACTGCAAGTGATAGATAAAGATGAGGGGCTTTTGTACCCCTGTTCAATGTCATTTTTTACCTTCATTTGAGTGACGTGTTTGCTCCTTCCCTGGAAAATCTCACACCCCCTCACACTGATGCTGTTTTCTGCCTTCCACAAAAATGTAGGTTCTCCTCAATGTGTGATTTTCTTTTAGGTGACCTGAGCTTTGAGCACCTCACTCTAAGGCTCCCTCATCCCTCAGAAGCTGCCCCTGTGTTATAAACAGGATTGAAGCAGAAGGGAAGGAATGCATCTGATTTCCAGCAGAAATATCTGAACCTTATGGCCAGCTGGTCCCTGTATTAGAGAAGAAATAGCTCATGCACATCTCACACCAGTTTTGATTCCTTCATGAGGCTGTGGGAGACTCCAAGGAGCATTTTGTAAAGTGGCCACTTGCTCCTCCACAGGAAATAAAACACGGAAACATTGCTATAAAGGATGTGACATCTCTCCCAATGGATTTATTAAGAAGACCACGAGAATAAGGAGTTATAAAACCTGATCCAGGCGGCAGTTCAAGCTGGGTAATTGATATCCATTATTTCCCATTGACTGCTCTGCATGAATTTGCTTTCTGTAGCATCAACAGATTCTGCCTCTGAGCTGCTGGGGCTTGGCAGAGAGCAAAGCCAATAGCAAACCTGGAGTGTGAATCCCAGGAGAGAGACAAGGTGCTTTTCCTCAATTTCTTCCATAAATACACACCTTTATCACAATTTGCAGTTCCTCAAGTCACTGCATTTGCACAGGGCAATGCAGAGCTGCTGTGGCTTTGCTGAAGCAGAGGCTGGGCATCAGTTTGGGTTCCACAATGATACAATTTCTCCTCGTCTGCTTCATTTCATGGCCATTTTCTGCTCTTTACAGAAATAGGGTGATTATAAACAATAAAACAAAACAGAAAAGGGTCATCCCCAGAAATGCAGATTAACCCTGTGCCAGAGCAACCCCAGCTCACTCCAGGCCCATCAGTGTCTGTCTGTCCTGAGCATTTATTTGTCTGCCAGCTGCCAGGAGCAGCTCCTCAAAGCTTCCCCAGGAGTTCAGTGCTTGATTTGAGTATTTGGTTTGGTTTTGGTGGGTGTTAGAGCAGTCAGTACCCGAGGGATTGATAGTGCCTGTGCTGAGGGCTGCTGAGTGCTCCAGGGGCTGCAGGAGCCCTGAGCACAGGAAGGGCTCCTGTCCATGCCCACACAGGTCAGCATTAGGCAAATCCATCATTTTCCCCTATTACTTAAAGCTTTTCTATGCCATTGACCTCCTGCCCCTACCTCCTGCAAATCATTTGCTTTTCCAGATGCTTCACTGTTAACTTGTACTATTTCTTGCCTTTTTTTTTTCTTTCTCCTTATCTCACCTCAAGAAGGAGAGGGATTACCTCATTTCCACTGCCTCAGAAATAAATCCTCATTATGGATTTGTACCTGGGGAGGAAGAAGCTGATTTCCACTCCCAGCCTGTTCTGGACAGAAATTTGAAGGTAATTGTTCAGTCCAGGGACATCTCACTTGTCTAATAACCATAAAGAGCACTTTTATTAGAGCTGGGCTTGGGACGATTGAGAAGATATTTATGGGGAAGATATCAATTCAGAAAACTAGAATATGGACATCAAATTTATGTTTTTGTTTTAAGGTGGAGCAGAGGGAAGGACCTAACATGCAATAAATGTCTGGGTGCTGGTGGGGGGCTCATCCCCAGGCCAGGGGGGCTGCACTGCCCTGCCAGGAGTGCAGCTGCCTCCTCACAGGGCTCCCTGCATTGCCTCAGATCTGCTCAAAATCATCCTCTAAGGTGGCTAAACCCAGCAGCAGCCTTTCCCTGATGCTGTAGTTGTGAAAACTGCTGTGAGCCAGCAGACATCGAGGTGTTTTTGCTCAGGATCCAGGAGCTGTGCCCAGCTAAACATGCAGGAACACGAGGCTGAAACAATAATAATGTGATGCAGCCCTTTTTTTTCCCTGGCTAATTGCTGCAGGGTGAAACGAGGGTCAGAATAAAACGTGGTTATCTGCTGAATGGCTGCTGCACCCAGCTGTCAGGCTGTTTGCTGCAGCCCTGGCTGTATTGCCTGTGGAGTTTTGGATGCTCCAGCCCGGGCCAGAACTGCACTGTGATTTCTCTGGTCACTGATGGACCAGACACAAAGAAGCAAAGAGCCCATGGGAGCTTTCAAGAGGAGAAATGGCTTGGTTCAGCATTGCAGGTTCACCCAAAGGTGCACCCAGAGGAGCAGAGGTGTGAGAGATGTGCCCAGTCCTGAGGCTGTGGAGCTCCTACAGAGGATGGGAGTTCTGAATGACCCACGAAGAAATGGCTTGGTTCAGCATTGCAGGTTCACCCAAAGGTGCACCCAGAGGAGCAGAGGTGTGAGAGATGTGCCCAGTCCTGAGGCTGTGGAGCTCTGCTGAGGATGGGAGTTCTGAATGATCCACGGGGAATGGCATCTCACCAACACAATAATTCCCATTAACACGGTGGGAGCACACTTGTTTAGTGCTTGATGGCTCAGGACAGTGAGTGCTCACACCCAGAGCTGCTCCCCAAGCTCTGGTCCCACCCTGGAAGCAGGCACGGGGGTTTGTTTGTACAAACTGGTCCCGGTGAAATGCAGAACGTGTCAATCAAGTGCCAGAACAAAGGCTGTGGAGGAGTTGGCCATGCTGGAAGCACCCAGCAGCCTGCTGACCCAAGGGGCTCAAGCCCTTCCCATGCCTGCAACACCCAGGAGCAGGGATGGGGAAGGCATGATATCTGCTAATTAGCTGCTGTCTCACCTGGCTGAGCTCTGCCTGCACTCCTGGGTCTCCTCAAAGGACACAGAAGTGCTGCAGGAGCCATGCTCCTGAGGACCTGCCTTTTCTGGGCAGCCCTGAGTATGAGGAGTGAAACATTTCCTGGAGATTTGATTTCATCTCAGCTCTGGGGAGATTCCGCAGCTCCACAAACAATCCATCAACAGCTGCCCAGCGAGGAGCAATAGATTAATCTTCTTCTGCAACAGCAGTGCAAACTGCCTTCCCTGCACGTGGAAAAGTGCCAGATTTGGGTCAAAGGAGCAGCTTTCAGCTTCTCCTTCCCCTCCTACCGTGACCCAGGAGAGGCTGGCTGCTCTCCCAGCAGCTCTGCTCAGCTCCCCCATGCCTGGACAGGACAGCTGTGCTGCTTGGCAGGAATTGCTGCTGGCTTTTTCACAGCCTTTGCTTCAGGCTCTTGATGAGGATAAATCTCTGGAGCACAGGCAGTGCAGCCTGGCTCTGTGAGTGTCACTGTCCTCAAGTGCAAAACGCCTTCAGGTGAGCACAGGGCTCGTGCTCTGCCCAGGGCAATGCTTCCCAGACAAACCTCTTCATCCTCATCCTCCTCATCTTCCTGGCAGGGCCAGCTCCCAGCATCACCCACAGCTGGTGCCCAGGAGGGGCTGGATCTCTGTGAGGTGCCAGAAGAGGCAGAGGCTGCTGGATTGCAGGATAGCCCCACTGATAGCAAAAGGTTTTAAAATCACAGAAATCCTTTAAATCATAGAAATCTTTGAAAACATTTTAAAATCACAGAAATCTTTTAAATCATAGAAATCTTCTAAAAGATTTTAAAATCATAGAAAATTTGGGGGGTTGGAAAGACAGCTAGGCTTAGCAGGCTCTGGGAAAATGTTAAAAGTAAGCCCTGGGAGGTGTTGGGCCTTGTGCTCGCTGGATCATGTGAAATTGCACCTGTGTGACCAGTATGTGATAAATGATATAGTTGTTAGATGTGATGATCGTTTAGTAATTAGATATAATTATTGTTTGATTGTAAGAAGAATCATGAGAAACGATGTTCAAGGGTTTGAGGGGGATCACAAGAAACCCATGCTTGGATGAAATCAATGTATACAACAGAACGATGTAAGTTTAGTAATTAATATGTAAGTTATGTAACGATATAATATAAAAACATGTTCAGATTTGGGTCTGTACCCCTGGCACCCAGAGCTCCTCAATAAAAGCACCTGCACAGATTCATTCTGGGATTGTGTGTTCCTGCACACTGACACCACAGCAGGGCAGAGGATGGAGATCCAGCCTCTGCACCTGGCTTCAAGTGGTTTAATGACACCACAGCACAAAGGGAAGAGTGTGAGGAAATGGGGTGAGAGAACATATTCTCTCATGTTAAATCACCACTCTAGGTCCCGTTGCCATTGGCAGCCTGAGGGATATTTTTCAGAGATGCTAAAACACATTGTAAATTAGGAAAACAAGAGAGAAACCAAACCAAAACACCATATTGTGTAAGATCATATCTCTTGATACCAGAAAAGCTTCTGGGAACGAACCACCTCGCTCATGTTTACTCTTGTTTGTTTGGGGTTTTTCATTTGAAGAAGTGAAAAACATGTCATTTTTGATTTTCTGTAAAAATAGCCGTTGTCATCGATGTCACCTTTGTAGCCTTGCCTCACTGCCTGCAGAGGTCAGCAGAGCTGGAGCCCTGCTGGAGTGAGAGCAGCCCTGCTCCTTCCAAGGCCAGGAAAAGGAGAGAAACATTTCACGATCCTTTAACCTGTCACATGTAAAAGCTGAAAAGTCTCACACCGAGATCTCAGCAGCCACAGGTAAGTTTTTTCAGCCAGCTTTGAGAAAGCAATTAAGGAGGTATGACTGCAGCCCATAATTACTGAATTCCAACCTATAATTCCTCCAGGAAGCAGCAGCAGTTCACTGGAGGGCACTCGGGCTGAAAGGAGAGAATTTGGAGCTGTTACAGGAGAATATGCAAAGAAGGCCTGAAAAGGGGAGGTGAGTGCTGGCAGCACCAAGCCTGGCAGGTGACACAGTCCTGTCCCTGCAGGAGCCCAGTGCCCCCAAAAAGCTCTGACTTCAAGGACTGAGGGAGAAGGAGCCCTGGGTGATGGCTCAGCACCATCACACTTCCAGTCTATTGCAACTGCTCTGAGCTTCCCCAGAAAAGAATATGCAAAGAAGGCCTGAAAAGGGGAGGTGAGTGCTGGCAGCACCAAGCCTGGCAGGTGACACAGTCCTGTCCCTGCAGGAGCCCAGTGCCCCCAAAAAGCTCTGACTTCAAGGACTGAGGGAGAAGGAGCCCTGGGTGATGGCTCAGCACCATCACACTTCCAGTCACTCTACTGCAGCTGCTCTGAGCTCCCCAGAAAGTGAGAGAAGATCAGGTGTGATGTTCTGGACTTCACCTGTGAAAAGCAATCAGGGAAATAAATAGAATAAACCAAAGTGCAGAGAGACTTGTGGTTGTACTTGGCATGCTGAGAGGAGAAAGGGAGACACAGAATCATGTGCAGGTCAGTTCTGTACAAAACATCAAAGACAGGTGGGAGGGACTGCTCCTGGGCATGGCTGGTAACAGGGGAGAGCTCAGCCAGCCAGGGACCCAAAACAGCAGGAGCATTGCCCTGTCCTCAGAGTGAGAAACTGAGCAGGGCAGGGGGCTGCTTCTGAGGGGGGAGCCCCCAGGATGGAGTTTGGGGTGCTGGATCATTGGGGTTCAGCCCTGGTGGTGGCAGAGAGCAGCTCCTGATTGGAGAGCCCCCAGGATGGAGTTTGGGGTGCTGGGGGTTCAGCCCTAACTGAGCAGGGCAGGGGGCAGCTCCTGATGGGGAAGCTCTCAGGATGGAGTTTGGGGTGCTGGATCACTGGGGGTTCAGCCCTGCTGGTGGCAGGGAGCAGCTCCTGATGGGGGAGCCCCCAGGATGGAGTTTGGGGTGCTGGATCATTGGGGTTCAGCCCTGGTGGTGGCAGGGAGCAGCTCCTGATGGGGGAGCCCCCAGGATGGAGTGAGAAGGAGCCCTGGGGGATGGCTCAGCACCATCACACTTCCAGTCTATTGCAACTGCTCTGAGCTTCCCCAGAAAATGAGAGAAGATCAGGTGTGATGTTCTGGACTTCACCTGTGAAAAGCAATCAGGGAAATAAATAGAATAAACCAAAGTGCAGAGAGACTTGTGGTTGTACTTGGCATGCTGAGAGGAGAAAGGGAGACACAGAATCATGTGCAGGTCAGTTCTGTACAAAACATCAAAGACAGGTGGGAGGGACTGCTCCTGGGCATGGCTGGTAACAGGGGAGAGCTCAGCCAGCCAGGGACCCAAAACAGCAGGAGCATTGCCCTGTCCTCAGAGTGAGAAACTGAGCAGGGCAGGGGGCTGCTTCTGAGGGGGGAGCCCCCAGGATGGAGTTTGGGGTGCTGGATCATTGGGGTTCAGCCCTGGTGGTGGCAGAGAGCAGCTCCTGATTGGAGAGCCCCCAGGATGGAGTTTGGGGTGCTGGGGGTTCAGCCCTGCTGGTGGCAGGGGGCAGCTCCTGATGGGGGAGCTCTCAGGATGAATTTTGGGGTGCTGGATCACTGGGGGTTCAGCCCTGCTGGTGGCAGGGAGCAGCTCCTGATGGGGGAGCCCCCAGGATGGAGTTTGGGGTGCTGGATCATTGGGGTTCAGCCCTGGTGGTGGCAGGGAGCAGCTCCTGATGGGGGAGCTCTCAGGATGAATTTTGGGGTGCTGGATCACTGGGGGTTCAGCCCTGCTGGTGGCAGGGAGCAGCTCCTGATGGGGGAGCCCCCAGGATGGAGTTTGGGGTGCTGGGGGCTCAGCCCTGCTGGTGGCAGGCTCAGGGAGGGGGGAAAGGCTGCACAAAGCACAGACAGACATCGTGACAACGTGCAGGTCCCCAACCTCCACTCTCTGCCACTAAAGGCCACCTCCTGCTGAGGCCTCATGAATGGGGAACGGCTCAGACACATCATAAAATTTTTAAAAATGGCGTGAGGATCCAATTAAAAGCAGCATCTCTGAAGTGGAACTGCTTTGCCATGGACTGAACCTGCCCAAACCTAGTCATGGCTGAGCAGAGCAATTCTACTCAGCACTGGAAAAACCCAAGAGCACAGTGCCCAGAATCTGATTTGATTTGAAAGACCACAAAATTATATTTCTCTGCTGATTTTCCAGGTGGCAGGATTTGATACAGAGTTTTTAGTTTTTCACTACTTCCTTTTAACTCAATTTGACAGGAATGGCTTTTGGTACAAGGCAGAATTTGCTGGGTGCCACAGCGGGGATAATGGAAACATCAGAGAAATGGCAAACCCCAAGTGGGGGAGATCAACCCTCTGTCTGGGATGCACTGGAATTCATGAAAACCAGTTTTTTTTGCAAGAGCAGAAATCAGGGAAATTTGCACTTCTTGTGGGACACTCACTGGTCCACCACAGCATCTTGTTTCTGGGAGCCCAGGAGCTGCAGCAGGCTCTGGCAGGTTGGGTGTGTGCTGGCCTTTGTGGGGACGTGGGAAGGGATTTTCCTGCACGGCTGGCACAAGCATGGCCACGGGCACGCCAGCTGCAGGGGAAGGAAGGGCGGTGGCCAGGGACAGTGCAGCCACAGGGACACCCTGCCACGGCAGCAGGAACGGGAGCTGCCCTTCCTCACGGCTCTGCTGATTAAGGAGCTCCTTTTTCTTGGCACTTTGAGCTGGAATTGAAACATTGCTGGGAGAGAGACGCTCGGGGCAGGCGAACAGCTTGTTCCCAGCTGGCTCAGCACTTTGCTGTTTGCAATTCCACCTCTCAGAGCTCAATAAAATGCTCCCTGAAGGCTCAGGGTGCTGGGCTGGCATCCCTGCACAGCCCTTGGCAGCCACAGCCCCTGTGCCCAGCAGCCCCTCAGCCAGAGTGGGGCAGGGGAGGGCTCCAGCCTGTATCCCAGCAGAGCAGCACTGGGACAGAGGCTGTGCTGGCTTGGGAGCTCATTTTGGCTGCTGGGTGCTTGTGGGATCCCGGAGGCTTGGTCCCCTCTCTTGGGAAAAAAGGGGATTTTTAACCTGACCTCCAAACTGGAGGAGCTGGGGGATGTGTCTGCCCCAGAGGGCCACCTCTGGATGGTTTAAAGGTCAAGTGACTACTTCTGGCTCTTGTAGCTATGATATTTTATGAAAAATCCTCTGCTAGGATTTTTCCTGTCCTGAGGAGCTGAGAGCCTCAGGAAAGAAATGTAAACAATAAATATTTGCTGCTGTGGAATGCAACAGGTGCATCTTCCATTGGTCCATGTGGATTGTTTTCAATTAGTGACCAATCACAGCCATCTGTGCCAAGGCTGTGAGCAGTCACAGGATTTTTGTTGTGCATTCTATTCTATTCTATTCTATTCTATTCTATTCTATTCTATTCTATTCTATTCTATTCTATTCTATTCTATTCTATTCTGTTCTGTTCTGTTCTGTTCTGTTCCGTTCCGTTCCGTTCCGTTCCATTCCATTCCATTCCATTCTTGGTCTATGTAGCCTTCTGATCTTCCTCTCTCTCTGTTCTTTTAATATAGTTTTAATGTAGTATTTTAATATAATATATAACATAATAAATCAGCCTTCTGAGCAAAGTGGAGTCACGCCAATTGTCCCCACACTTGGAGCATCAGGCTCTCTCCAAGTGGCACAGCCCTCTGGCTGCTGGGGCACGCTGGGGGTGGTGGGGCTGTCCCCCCACTCCCCTGGCCCCTCTGCCAGGCCCTACAGGAATGTTCTGCCTGGGAAATGCTCTGTGACTTAGCAGGCAGCAGGCTGGTGAGAGGAAGGCTTCTAATGACTCCTCAAGCCGAGGTTTCATCCCTGTAAATGCAACTAGGTCTCAGTGTCCCTGATTAGTTTCTTGTGACAAATTCCATCTGTCTGCCTGGGAACAACAAAGACCTAAAAAACCTGAGCAGCAGCCATGCAGCCAGCTGCTCCCATGCTGGGCTTTGTCATCCCAGGAAATCACTTACAAAACAGGAAACTCTTCCTTGTTCCACTCAATTTCTTGGGACTATTTGCCGTGAAATGTCACCTTCTCAGATGAAGCAATGGGATTTATCACAATTAGAGAGGCTTTGACATATCCCTTTAAGTGAATTAAGGGTGCTCTAATTCTGAATTGGCCCAGGGCTTTGTTGGTGCAGTGGGAGTCCCCTGCAGCTCAGAGCATCAGAAGCATGCACATTTTTGGGCAGTTTTGGTGTGATTTTGCTGCTCCTGGCTGCGTGGGCTGCCAAGGTTGGTGCAGCACGTTGACAACGAGATTGCATTGTCAGAACGCTGGCCCTGAACGTTCCTCAGGAATGCAGAGAGAGGACTCTTGTGCTGGGCTGTTGATTGACTGAGCGGCTTCCTATGTGTTTGGGATTTTCAGTCACAATGCACCTGCGTCACTGCCCTCGTCAGTCACTGCCTTCCTGCTGCGTGAGTTTTGGCTGCTGCACGGGACAGAGCAGCTGAGCCTGTGGCACAGAGGGTCTGTGGCACACAGGGTCTGTGGCACAGGGGTTCTGTGGCACACAGGGTCTGTGGCACAGGGGTTCCATCTCACACAGGTTCTGTCTCACACAGGTTCTCTGGCACATGAGTTCTGTGACACAATTCTGTAGCACGCAGTTCTGTGGCACACAGGTTCTGTGGCACATGAATTCTGGGGCACAGGGGTTCTGTCTCACAGGAATTCTGTGGCACACAGGTTCTGTCTCACACTGGTTCTCTGGCACATGAATTCTGTGGCACACAGGTGCTGTGGCACACAAATTCTGTGGCACACGGGTCCTGTCTCACAGGGGTTCTGTGACAAACAGGTTCTCTGGCACACAAGTTCTGTGGCACAAATTCTGTGGCACACAGGCTCTGTGGCACAGGGGTTCTGTCTCACACTGGTTCTGTGGCACACGAATTCTCTGGCATACAAGTTCTGTGGCACACAAATTCTGTGGTACAGATTCTGTGGCACACGAATTCTGTGGCACATGAATTCTGTGGCACACAGGTTCTGTCTCACAGGGGTTCTGTGGCACATTAACTCTTTGGCACACAAATTCTGTCTCACACAAGTTCTCTTGCACACGAATTCTCTTGAACATGAATTCCATGGCACACAGGTTCTGTCTCACAGGGGTTCTCTGGCACATGAATTCCGTGGCACACAGGTTCTGTCTCACACAGGTTCTCTGGCACACAGGTTTTCCTCCACAGGTGCTGCTGCAGTGATGGCAGGGCCCTGGCACAGTGAGGGCCAGGAGGGGGGCTGCCAGCATGGTCCCTCAGCTCCTCCTGCCCTGGCCCTGCTGTCCCAGGTTCTTCCCGTGCCTCCACCTGCATTTCCCGTTCTGCAGCCTGTGTCACCAGCACTGTGGCCTTGGTCCCCTGCCCGGGTGTGGCAGCAGTGCTGGCACCTGCCTGGTGTCCCTGACCTGTCTTCTAGACCCCCTATCATAAAATCCCCAAAACTCCATTTTTCAGTAGGCCATTAATCCAATATCACTCTACTTAAACTTCTGTGACTTGTGATTCTTCATATAAAGTTGGTAATTCACTCCGTGGGTTAAGATCGAAATCCCAAGAGTCTTTGGCTTCCTGCCAGGACTCCTGAGCCCCCTGCCCGGGTCTCGAGCCATCCAGGGCACCCAGAGAGATGTCCTGGGTTCCAACACAGCCCTGCAGAGCCAGGTGGGCTCTGCCCACGGCTGGGACCAAGGGCTGATGCTGTTCCGTGCTGTGCCATGCCGTGCCATGCTGTGCCAGGTCTCCTCAGCGCTGCTGCCCCCGCAAAGGGGGCTCAGCACATGAAACACCCCACAAAATGTTGTGTTGCCTTTGCTGTTGCCACAGCACACAGAGCAAACACTGGTGAGTCACCGGGGTGAAGCGTTTATCCCAAACCTCCTGCCTTGGAGAGCTTTTGGCATGGATGAACTTTACAGAGCCAGCAGCCCTTGGTGGGAGTTACTGGGACCAGTCAGCGTGTCCAGGCTGTTCTTGCCCACTTTACTCTGGTTTTATCTGGTGACTCAGTGGCATTTCAGCAGAATTCCAAGCTGGTTTTGTTCCAGCTTGAGCGGCTCTCCAGCCACAGGAGGGCGGCACCAGCACAAACTGCCAAAGTGCTGGCTACAGCTTGGCTTTGTTAGAGAAATAAAACAAAATCAGAAACCAAAGTAGCAGATATTTATGTGTATGTTACGAAATAAAAGATAAAACATTAACAGGAAGGAAGGAGGGAACCCTCAAACCTCACCCAGCCCTGCTCAGCCCTTGTGCAAATCCAAGGGGAAATAGTGTTTACTTTTCAAAGCAAGATTTATCCCTAAATCAATCATTAAGCCCCCATGAAGTGATCCAGCAGAAGCACCTGTTTCCTCTAAAAACAGGGACGGCAAGAAAGCCAGCAGGACTTTGGTGGCACCTTTCCATGTTCTAAAAGTGCTGCAACAGACTTGGACAGCAACATGATGCACTATTCATTCACAAATCATTTACCATTTCAAATATCTCCTTTAAAAGGGTAAAGATTTGATTTGGTGGCTGTTTTGATTGCATTTACAGTGGCTTGGAAAATAATTAAAAGAGGAAATGAGTGGAGAGTGGGGGCTGAGGTCCCGGGGTTGAGGTCCCCATGTCTGAGCAGTGGATCTCTCTGGGTACAGCTTTTGTGGGGTCAGGAGCTTCAAGGGTGCCTGGAGCCCCAGAGAAGCCCCCAGGGATGAGCTTAAAGCTCCTGCTCAATCTCCTGCTTCACTAAGAAAGGGAAAAATGGTGTTGAAATGTGGAATTGCTGGCAATGCTCTGCAGCTGTCAGCTCTTGGCTGATGTTTAACCCAAAACCCCGCTCAGGTGAGTGGGATTTGCCTCTCTGCGGGGTGTGTGAGGCTAAGGCCAGGCCAGGCCAGCCCTGCTGCTGTTTTCTGCAGATGAAGATAATTTCTTGGCCAGAGCTCAGTCTGCAGCAAAGCAAGGGCATTGCCTTCCAAAGAGCTTTGTTTGTTTGGTTGAGTGAGGTGTTTCTGAGAAAGGTCCCTGAAACCGCTCCAGGTTAAACTGAGGATTGGCACAAAGCGACAAGGGACAGCATGTGGGAATCAATACCTGCACTAGCCAAAGCCTGAAAAAAGAGCCCAACATGGAATTCTTTTATTAGCTTTTCTCTGGCACTGCCACCTGCAGACTTTTACCTGCAGCTGGGTGGGAAGAGCTCGCACTGCAAACATAATTCCCATGGGATGGGGCTTTGAGGAGTCAGACTGAACCCATCCTGGAGAAGGACCCAAACGTCCTGACTGAAGAACAGATTGCAGAGAGTAGTGTTGCAACAGACAGCATGGTTAGAGAACTTTGAGGAGCACTTGATCTAAAACACTCCACAAAAGGATGGTATTTTAATGTTGTAGTAGGGAAAACCTTCTCTACACAGCTGAAAGGAAGAAGGGAGGTGAGCCCCAGCCCCCAGCTTCGTGGGATGAAATCTAGCATTGGGAAATTGCTAAAATATATTGGGGCACTGCTTCAAGTTCAGGTTCTGACTGAGCTTTAACATCTCATAAAAATTAGGTTACATTACTCAAAATAGAAGGGTTTCAAAGTCACAGGAAAGCTGAATTTCACTCTGTAAACAGCAGCCTCAGGTCATTGCAGGCCGGTTTCTGTGAGGAGACTCTGAACTCTGCCCTGTGATTGGTGTGTGGCTCTGGGCATCAGCTACAGGCAAAGAGCAATAATTGCCCCTCTAAAGGCAGGAGGAGCTTCCTCACCTTCCCCAGCAGGGCTGGGCTCGGGCTGGAGGTGCTTCAAGGTTTCCCCAGCCTGCTCATTCTGCTGAGAATTAATGGGGCTCTTCCTCTCACTCCATTACTGGGTATCCACCTGTGAAGCTGCAAAGGGTAGAACAGTAAATCTTACAATCCAATATTAAATTAGCCCTAATTTATTTGCTTATGGCAGACTGTAAGCTCTGCAATCAAGTGTGTTAGGGTTTATGTCCCAAGCTCTCCTGGGAGGCAGGGGACGTGCCTGGCAGTGCATTGAGGGGTTTGCTGGGCACAGGGACAGGCAGGGGCTGACCCCTGTAAATCCCAGGCACAGAGACCTTGTGCCTGCTCCCTGGTTGTGGTAAATGCCTCTCCAGCCTCATAAGGTGTTTTTGCACACTTTTATTGTGGCTATATTCAGTGTTTAGGAAGAAGTTTATTGTTTGAATTAGGAGAAAATCAGCATGTGTCTGGCAGCACGTTCTGCATAATATATTAAAGTTTTTCTTTTTTATTTCTGTACAAAATCCTTCAAGTCACCTGGAATTTTTCCATGGGCTGCACTCTGCTCAAGGTTTCAGTTTGCCTTAGAGTTGTGCATTTGTCCTTGTCCTCTCCGGCAGCCTGTGCTGCCTTCCTGCAAACTGGCTCAGAAAATGGTACCAGGGTGAGGGTGCAAATCAGAACCTCCCAGAAAGTCTGGGAGAAGAAAGGGTCTGATGGCTCCCAAGCAGATTTCTAAATGAAAAATTGTGTCTTGTACTTTACTGTTCAGGAAGAGGGGGAGAAAAAGCCGTGTCTGGATTGGAATATTTTCAGCATTTGAAATGGCAGGTGAATTTTAAGCAGAGCCCAGCTGGAATACAGCCAGTCTGGGAAGCACAGAGTGGCAGTTCTCTCTTCCCTTTCCATTATGGTCCAGGCAGAAACAACAGCAGGTGGAGAAAGTACTTTTAGTCAGATTTTCCCTAATTCCTTGAGGCATTAAAGCATCTGTACTTTGCAAAGACAATGGAAATCCACTTTTTCATGCACATGGATTTTAAAAACTGAATTTTCTGACGATGTGGGAGAGCTTTCCCACAGCTCCCCCTGGGAATTCCCTTTCCCGCAGTGCTGGGTCGGGGCTCCCAGGATGCGGCAGGAGGATTTGGGGAGGATTTCAGGGAGCAGGCAGGGCTCTGCCCCAGCATGGGAAAAGGTGGTTCTGGGCAGGCCACGCTCTTGAAGAAGGAGTCTGGGCTCTTGCTTTTGGTCTTCAGTTGAGTTTATTGTTCCTTATCTACAAAGTTTTTCTGTCTGTCCAGCCGAGGTCTGATCAGCAAGACAGCCAAGGGCACTCTCTCCCGCCCACCGGGAGGTTGTCTCTTTTATAGTAGAAACTACGTATAAGACATTTACCTTTAATTTCCAATACTTTCTGCCCTTGTTGGCAAGTGCACTTTCTCTATGAACCAATCCACACATGCCAACATCATCCTGAACATGGATGCCAAGGAGAAGAAAGAAGAAGGACAGGGCACGCCCAAATCCCTCCATCTTAGAACCCCTGACCCCCATGTACAGAATTTCAAACCCCCCTGTACCATGCTCCAAAGTTTTTCCCTTCACCTTGTGATTGCTACTACCATGCTACTTAAACTTTTGTGGCCTGTAATTCTTTAGATAAGGCTGGCAATTTGCTCCGTGAATTAAGATCGAATTTCCAGGTGTCTTTGGCTTCCTGCCAGGGTCTGCGAGCCCCTGCCAGGGCTTTGGGACATCCAGGGCATCCAGAGAGATGCTCTGGCTTCCGACACTCCCGTTGCCAGGCTCCTTTTGGGAAATGATGCTGCAGGGTGAATCAGCGACCCGGGCGGGCCCGGGGCAGCGCTCAGCGCGGGGAGGAGCGGGTTTTCCGCGGAGGAGGCTGCGGGATGCCGCTGACTGCGCGCTGATGGGGCCGGTGATGCTCCCCTGGCGTGGGCGCAGCGCGGAGCCGCGGTCCGGGAGCTGCCCCGGCTCTGATTCACTGTCCGGGCCCCCAGCTGGGAGCCGTGAAGCAGAAAATGTCACAGCTTCCCACGGCAGAGCCTGCTCCGGCCGGGCATTCAGGGAATGCTCGCCGGGAATAAGGGGCTTTTTCAGGGGCGTGTGTTAAGATTCTGGTCATGGCCCAGCTGTTGGTTTTTTAGCAGAGATAAATGGTGGCTGTGCCATCTCCTGTTGCCTGCGGTATTCCAGAGGCTTTTCTTCTCATAAATAGCCTTGGTGTGACACTGGAGCATCATTTTGCTGCACGTGAGGCACCCGAGCTCTGAAACCCCAGACCAGCTCTTTTCTGTGAAAACCACCCCGGCACATCCACAAATCTCACTCTTTACAGCTTGTCACTCACACTTAACCTGCTTCAGAGCAGAGGTTTCCCTGGGCAGCTGCAGATGAAATATGCTTCATCTGTGGCTGTTTCCACAAGCACGAGGCCAGGGCTGCCAGGGACACCCGGGCTGCTGCTTTAGTGCTTTGCCAAGCAGAGTCTGTCCCTCTGGGTGCAGCAGGGCAGAAGCTGAGCTCAAAGGTTAATTTTTAACTTGCCTGTTGCTCCACGGTGTAAGGGAAGCTGCCAGGGAGGTGTTGCTGTTGACTGGAGCACCCTGTCCCCCCACACACACAAACAGAGCCGGGTGAGGGCTTTGGACTCTGCTCTGCTCCTGCCCTGAGTGCTGATTTCACCAGGCACTCAAGGTCACGGAACTGGCTGTTCAGACACTGGGAACATCCTCATCTCCTCCTGAACACTCTGGTCGTGCTGAGCCGGGCTGCTGACTCCTTCCAACCCCGTCTTTTCATGGATTTTGGAGAGATGGGGGTGGGTGTTTGATGAGGGGACAGAGGTTGGGACCTGTGCGTGGTCTGCTGCCACTGACACCCCCTTTGCTCTGGGATTTTTCTTTCCAGAACCTTGAGTTTCTCCCCACCTTCCCCATCTAAACCAGAGCTTCTGGCAAAAGTCTTCTCCTTGGTTTCTGTCCTGCCTTTCCGTGGCTAGTGGGGAACCACCAGCAGGGCTGCTGAGCAGGGCGTCAGACAAGCTGGATAAAATTAGCTGTTCAGGATGCTGGGACAGGGGACACCCAGTACAGCCAGCCTGACTCACGGAGAAGAATTAATGGAAACGCCCGGCTCCTGGAGGGAGGAAATTCCTTGAACAGCCTTTTCCTCTGTTTGTTGTGCGGGAGGATGACAATGGCAGGGCTGGCCCCGAGCGCTGCAGGCGCCGGGAATGCGGCTCCGGCAGCTCAGGAAGGGCCGGCACCGCCCGGGGACAGCAGGGCAGGGTGACAGCACGGCCCGGGGACAGCACGGCCCGGGGACCTGCCCTCCCACACCTCTGTGCTCGGGCAGAGAGCAGGGGCACAGCCTGGGCATCTTTACTGGCAGTGCCACAAACACCAGGGATGGGTCCGGCTGCCCTGAGCCAGCCAGGTGCAGCCCTGGAGAGAAGCAGAGCAGCAGCACAGAGCAGAGCCCTGTGTGGTTGGGCACAAACACCCGGGATGGGTCTGGCTGCCCTGAGCCAGCCAGGTGCAGCCCTGGAGAGAAGCAGAGCAGCAGCACAGGGCTCTGTGTGGTTGGATATTTGGGGTTGTGTGCGAGGGCCCTGGGGTGGTTGGGCATTTGTGCCTCAAGCTCTCCTTGGCCCCTGGTCCGTGAGAATTCATGTTCCATGAAAAATTGCAGTTTTTGTTGAGCCCACGGAGCACGAGCCTGCCAAGTCAGGTTCCAGCCAAGGAAAAGTGACTTTTCTCACTGTAAATATCCAAAAATCACATAACTTCTTAGAAAGTGGCCTTTATTTATCAGGGATACCACTCGGGCTGGTGATTTCAATGTAGTGAGACAAGAGGGACTATAAAACCCCCAAGCCAGCGGACGTTATGAATCATGTTATGCAAATCTTGTGAACAGGACTGTCTGGGCAACCCTGCCAGCAGCAACCAGTTCAGTGGGTGCTGATCTCAGCCTGCCACAAGCACGGCTCCTGCCAGATTTGCTTCCTTCTTTCAAGCAAGAGCTGTTGGCAAATGAAAGCCCAGGCTGCCCAGGTCACTGGTTTGGTTTTGGGGGCCCAGAGAGTGACAAGGCTGTGCCAAATCCAGCCCTGTGCCAACATGGGGACACCTCAGAGGTCCAGGGGAGCAGGGCCAGGGAAGAGCAGGAGGCTGAAGAGCTGAGCTGGTCCCCGCAGGGTGTTCTCAGAGCATCCTCAGCAGCAGACAGCTCAGGTCCTGGCAGGTAACACAGAGGCAGGTGGGCTGGGGGTTCCTCACCCCAGCAGCTCCTGGTGTGAGGTTTGCCACCAGATGCTGCTCTGGGAGGAGCTGTGGCACCCCCAGGGCTGAGAGTGGAGCAGGGCTGGGCTGTGAGCAGGCACTGAGAGGCCCTGTTTGGCCTTTTTTGGGAAGAGCCCGTTTGGGGCAGGGTTGGTGGCTGGGGATGGTTTGTGGGGATGTGTCACCGAGGGTGCAGCAGCTGCAGCTCTGCTCAAATGCTGGAAAAATGGCAACTCCTCTGCTCAAACCTGCTCTGAGACAGATTCTTCTGAGCAAGGACAGGTCTGGAAAGCCTTTGGAAGCTCTTTCAAACAGGTTAATCCCAAAACAGTTTATTCTCTGTTCTTCCTGGGAGGGGAAATCACCGAGCATCCCGCTCCAGATATAAATAATTATAATTGCCCATTCTATTAGGTGACTTAAAAGATTATTTCTAGTCTCCCTGACTTATTGGTAATTTGGAGTTCTTACTGTAGGCAAAAAAACCTCCTGTAGCTGGGCTATCACTCTTCCAAACTGCTTTATCTTTGTTGCTCTAAGCAGAGTCATGGGAATGTTTTTATCTAAAGCATCAGGTTATTAGAGGACAGACTTATAAATAACCAGTCTTTGCTATTTTTAAGTACTTTCAGCATCATCTATCATGATAGTACAGCAAAACCTGCAGAAAAACAGTCCAGTTCTGCTGCCAGAGCTTTGTAACTTACTGCTGTTTCTTTGGGGGATGAGGAGCCGAGCCCAGGTTCCTTCTCTGCTCTGCAGAAATGCCAGAGGCTGACGAGCTGTGCTGCCCACCCTGCTCCCAAACCATCATTTTCTACACCTTTCTTTCCTCAGTGCAGATGTTATTCTGTTATACAGAGGGGAAACTGACACTGGAGTTGATTAGCAATAAATTTGGTGAGGCTTTTCTGGGGGAAAAAATATTAAAAAAAAAAAAAAAAAAAAGACATGGTTGCCATAGCAACTGTGGGCCAAGCTGGTGCTGCCAGGTGGGATGGGGGAGCCAGAGGCTGCTCCACATCCTGAGAATGGGCTGCCAAAGAGGGAGAGGTGCAATGAGGGAAAGGTGGAGGTAGTCTGCCCCTTAACCAGGTCTCTATGAAATGACAAAAAAAGTCTAACCCCACCACTCCAGGAGAACTGAGCATTTCAGACAAGATAATTTAGATTTACTTCATAATTTATTAGTTTTCACATCGCTGTATGCAATAAATTATATCCAATATAATAATAACATTGTCATAAAATTTTGCCATGAAGTAAGCACTCATCTAATAGTGACTGTAACCTACACAGAGAAGAACTGTAGTTATTATATTTAGATTTTTAGTGTTAGTGGTAAGTGAACATAATATTCGGGAACTTCACAGTAAATTCAGGGTAATCTGTCATTATTATTGCTTCTGTGCAAACGACTTTTCCTGCACACACACAGCTCGGCAAGGAGAGGCACAGCTGTGCAGAGTGTCTCTGGAGCAAAGGCACGCCCGGGTGGCTGAGCTCGCTGCACCACACGCTGCCTTTGGGTGCATTTGGAGATGCAAAGCAACCCTGAGCACAGCTGGGTCTGCAGAGCCCCCCACCAGCCACAGCACCACCTCTGCACGGGCTCGGGCTGTAGGGAAGCGAGGATGAAGAGGCAAAGCACCCAGGCAGAGTCTGTGAGCACCGAGTCCATCAGGAGCTCCCGAGGTGTGTGGGCTCCCCTCCAGCTCGGAGGAGCTCTGCCTCAGGCTGGGAGCTGCTCTCTGTGTGCCAGCCTCTGGCCACCAGGCTGGCCACAACGGTGTGCTGCACACACACAGCTCGGCAAGGAGAGGCACAGCTGTGCAGAGTGTCTCTGGAGCAAAGGCACGCCCGGGTGGCTGAGCTCGCTGCACCACACGCTGCCTTTGGGTGCATTTGGAGATGCAAAGCAACCCTGAGCACAGCTGGGTCTGCAGAGCCCCCCACCAGCCACAGCACCACCTCTGCACGGGCTCGGGCTGTAGGGAAACGAGGATGAAGAGGCAAAGCACCCAGGCAGAGTCTGTGAGCACCGAGTCCATCAGCAGCTCCCGAGGTGTGTGGGCTCCCCTCCAGCTCGGAGGAGCTCTGCCTCAGGCTGGGAGCTGCTCTCTGTGTGCCAGCCTCTGGCCACCAGGCTGCTGGTGGGTGCTGATGCTGCTGGGCACATGGATGTGCCGTGGGCACTGATCCTGCTGTCCACATGGATGTGCCATGGGCACCAAAGCTGCTGGGCACATGGGTGTGCCATGGGCACTGATCCTGATGTTCACACCCGTGCTGGCCACACCAGTGCTGTCGTGGGCACCAATTCTGCTGTCCACACGGATGTGCCACGGGCACTGATCCTGCTGTCCACACGGATGTGCCATGGGCACCGATCCTGCTGGCCACACCAGTGCTGTCCACACCAGTGGGCACTGATGCTGCTGTGGCTCGTTTTTTGCAGTGAGGCCGGAGCCCCTTGCTTGGACTCTCAGGTCCCCAGGCCCACGGGGCAGCAGAGCACGCTGAGCATTCTTGGAGGTCTCAACCAGTCCGGTCACAAAACGTTCTCCCTCTTTCTGCTGCCCCCGCCAGCTCAGTGAACTTTAAGGGAGTATTTCCGAAACGTCAGGAACTGCAGCAGTTTGTCTTTCCTCCTCTGCTTTAGTGCCATTAGCGCTCTCGTCTTTTCCTCCATGTCCTGGTCGGTGGCGAGGATTATCTTGGCTCTCTCCTCCGCCTTCTTGTCGCCGGAGTTTTTGAAGAGTTTCTGCAGGGCGGCCTCGTTGATGCTCTCGAAGATGTTGGCCGCGGCTTTCTTGCGCAGCGCCGTGTCGAAGCGGTAGCCGTGGAGCGAGGGGCTCACTCGCAGGGATGAGGACATGGCTGCAGGGCTGGAGCTGGTCTTTGCTTTCATCGACGTGGGCTCTCCAGGAGGAACGCGTGCTGTGCCGGCTCCAGGGCTGGTATTTAAAGGCAGGCTGGAGGAAAAGCCGGAGGGCTCCGGTTACAGCGCTGAGATCACGATGATGTCAACACCCAACACTCACAGGCAAGTTTAACATTTAAGTTGCCAACTTTCCTGTCGTGCGGGCGAGATGAAAAGTCCTGGCTGCTTCATCAAAGGAAATGTTGGGGTTTTTTGTCCCGCCACAGAACAGGCTTCAGCCATGGATGTGGGACTGAGCCAGCACAGCCCAAACTCCCCTCCTGCCCTTGCTGCATTGAAAAGCACTGCGTGCACCAAGAATCATATCACAAACAAGTGAAACTCCAGGTGAGAACTGCTGCAATGCTAGGAAGAGGCTGGAGCCTGTGCAAACAGCCAAGAACTTGGCTCTGTCTCCGAAATGTTGGGGGTTTTTTGTCCCGCCACAGAACAGGCTTCAGCCATGGATGTGGGACTGAGCCAGCACAGCCCAAACTCCCCTCCTGCCCTTGCTGCATTGAAAAGCACTGCGTGCACCAAGAATCATATCACAAACAAGTGAAACTCCAGGTGAGAACTGCTGCAATGCTAGGAAGAGGCTGGAGCCTGTGCAAACTTGGCTCTGTCTCCATTGCCAGCACTGCAAACCTGCTCCTGTCTGGACATGGGCTCCTTTCTGCTGCTTCCAGCACATGCAACTCATCTTTAGTGCACACAGAGCTGTAATTTCTAACTGAGAAGTGCTGTCCCAAAGGCAGGTGATCCATAACACCCTCTGAGATGACTTCCCTGGGTGTTACACCCTCAGCTGCCCACAGCAATGATCTCAGGGGGAGCAAGAAAACTCAATTTGCTGCCCTGCTCCTGCCTCCAGTGTCCTTTTGCTTAAATTTCATGCTCATTAGTGCTGGAAAGAAAACTCACCTCTGCTCCACAAGAGTCTGCTCTCCATACCACCCTTGGTCAATGACAAGCCCTTGGGCTGGGAGGACTCTCTCTTAGTCACACGGGTTAGTTTTGGCTCCTGTGAGCAGCAGGAGCTGGACTCGGTGACCCTTTGGGTCCCTTGTCTCTCTCAAGGCACTGTGGACAGGGCACAGAGGGGGCTGGCTCTGGCCACCAGGGCTCCTGCTGGCCTCCCACACCTGGATGTGCTGAGCACAGTCAGTACGGCCCAGAATAACTGGGTTCAGAAGTCACTTAAGGCCAGGAGCCAGAGATAAGTGTATTTTGGTTAATGTTTTAAAGCAGCCGGATGCTGCAGAGGCTCTGTTTGGAAAACTAGAAGCTTGTTTACTGTTACTGCTGGACCCTGTTACTCATCCTTGCTGAAAGGCTCCAGGAGCAGCCTCTGTCCCCATCCCACTCACACCAGGGGTTTCCCTCACTTACCAGAGAAATTACCTCTGACCACACTGAAGAACAGATCCAAGGAAACATCACCAGATGCTTTTTATTCCACATTCCCTTTAAAACTTCTGTTCCTTTGGATAGAGAGAGGGGATTTGCCTCTCTAGCAGTCAGTGGGAGCAGTGAAGAGGTGAGCACACCTGAGGCCAGTGTAGATGTTTGTGCTGGCTCAGAATGGAGAAGGGGATTGCCTGGGAGCTCTTGGTCACCAGGTGAACTGTGAGCAGGGCAGGTAAAAAGTAACCTGAATGAGCCCCAGAATGACTGGCAAGCCCAGCTCCATCCGGGCTCAGATCAACTTCCAGCTGGCCAGAACTTGCCAGGCTTCAATCCTTAGGAGGAGTGGCCTCATTTCAGTGTCTGGCCTCTTTCCTACCTGGGACTTGGGACTCACCCGTTGCTGCTGCTGGGCACATCCTGAAACAGCCCTGAACAGTCCCCATATCCTGCCAGGACATGGGTTTCCCCAGTGCTGCCAGGACTTTGCTCTGGCATGAGCTCTCTCTGCACGTGCCATGGCTTCCTGTGGTTCTGTCACTTTTACAAGTTTTTCGCAATTTCTTTCGTATGTGCTGGATGTTCTGTGCTTCAGTGTGCAGACAACAGCTTTGAAAATCCCTGGGATTCTTCTTCCACCAGCCAGGAGTGCAGCCTCTCACCTTGCCATGGTCTTGCCAAATTGGTGAGACCAATTCATCAGCTGCTTGCTCAACATTCGCAGGGCTGATAAATCCAGCCTGAAAATAGGACAGTTTTGGTGTGGCTGGATCTCTGCCAGGGAAAGATCTCATGGTTTATGAGATCTGCTAGCATGAAATGTGATGGGGGAGCAGAAGGAAGCAGGGCCACATGTGCTGCCCAACCCTTCCTGCTCAGAGCTGCCCGAGCACTGGGGGGTAAACCTGCCCAAAACACGTGCCTGGATGAAATCCTGGAAGAGCTTTGCTTCACAGGACAGATAACACAGTGTCAGGGTGTTTGGGGCAAAATTCAGTGCCAGAAGATCAGCCAAGATCTGGTGGGCTGAAGAAAACAAACCCTTTTTTATCCCCAGTCTAAAACAAGAGCTGAGGCAGGCTCACGTGCACCTTGTTTTCACCGCTCCCACTGCACATGGAATCACTCTGCAGGTATTTGCAGAGATGTGGCTGACAGCATAAATTAGCAATATCTGTGGAAGATACAAGCTCAGAAAAGTATCTGCCATGGAAACCGAGACTAAAGCTGATGCTTTAGGAGTAAGACATCAGAAAGCTGCCAAGATCAAGCACGCGTTCCTTGTGAGCTCATCTCGCACAGAGCACTAACAAATGTCTTTGCCCCTTCAAGCTTCTCTGCCCACTTTGTATAAATTTAGTTGTGCTTGGCTCTGACAGAGCGATGAAGCATGCCTCGTCTGTTTTTTTCCAGTAATTTTTGTTTATATGGGTGCTTTAATACTGCTTTCCCACTAATGCCTAGGAGGAATTATTCATGTGTTGGATTGGAGAGCAACTTCAGAGACGAAGTGATTTCTATCATCGTTCTCCCGCTATTATTGTGTAATTGCTTTGTGAGACGCAAACGCTCCATTTCACCCGTTAATGGGAGGATTAATTCCCATCCCCACCGTCTGCAGAGAGGCACAGCCACATCTCTAATTGTGCTCTGCTTCTCCCGGCGTGACGGGCTCGGGGTGCTCGGGGTGGGAGCAATTCTGCTGCCAGGAAAGCCCCAGGGCAGGAGCTGGAGGAGGGGGCAGCCAGTGCCTGCGCCACAAACTCCTGCAGAGAACTGGCTTTGCCTTCTGCAGCCTCCAAAACCACTCCAAAGAAGGCAATCCGGGATGCCTGGCAGCTCCCCGGGGCGTGTTTTGCATAGCTTTCCCTCCGCTGGCTGCTGCCAAAGCCTGCCCGGTCTGCAGCATCCATTTGGGGTCGGAGGATGCAGCAGCCCAAAGGAGCATCAGTGCTGCCCAGACCTTCCCAGCCAGGCGTGGGGCATGCAGAAACTGAGACTCAGAATGTCCTGATACCTGTGAGATGTAACAGATAGATATAGATAGATTAGTTATGGATATAGATATAGATATAGATATAGATACAGATATAGATATAGATATGGATATAGATATAGATATGGATGATATAGATATAGATAGATATAGGTAGATATTTGCTTTGTCTTCAGGCCCTTCAGTGAAAACCTAAGGATGGGAAATGCCCAAGAGCCTCCAGCCATCTCTGCTCTTCCCATCCTTTCCCTGGTTTACGTGGTCTGGAGCTCTGGCTCCTCACAGCTGCCACCAGGCTGCAGCTGGGGAAGCCCAGCCCTTCCCAGGAGCCAGAAATGCCACTGTCTGCTGGGAAGGGCTTCAGGGATGGGGAGGTTTCCGAGATGGAGCGCTCTGCAGACAGCTGTGGCATGGCTCTGGGGTCAAGGAGGAACTGCTTCATTGTGTTGCTCTTGGAATCCAAATTCCTGGGAGGTTGTCAGACATCCAGGTCGTGCAAATGGCAGTGCCTGCCCTGGCTCCAACCTGCCTGCAGCCTCTCTCCACGGAGGCTTGTGTGCCCCTGGCTCCAACCTGCCTGCAGCCTCTCTGTGTGTCTCTGGGGCTCCACCTGAGATTTCTGTTTGTTTGGCTGTTGCTCGGGTTTTTCTGTGGTTGTTGTTTCTTTAATAGAACATCTGGGAACACTTGTCCAAATCTCACGGCAGGACGCTTTAGCCTTTGCTCACAGAAACCCCAAGAGTTTAATTTGGCCATCTGTGCTCCTTGTGACGCCTCCTGTGGTCCCAATTTCAGAGATACAGCACAGGGCAGGTACTTGTCCCCAGTTCAGAGGTACAGGAAGGAGGGGATGTTTGTCCCCAGGTCAGAGGTGCAGGATAAGGAGGGTATTTTAAGGGCACTTCTGTTGCAGTTCAGTTGCTGGGAAGCACAGATATGTCTCAGACAATCCTCACACAGCTCCCTGCCTGAAAACAATCCTGAAACAATCCAGGAAAAAAATCCTGGTTTTCAGACAACAGAAGGCATGATGGCACAATTAAGCCAGTTAAATTCCATCAGAAAATATTTTAATTGGGGGAAAAAATAAGGGCTGGCCTAAGTGAGGGGAATGCAGCCCCAGAAATGTGCAGAGCAGCCCTGTCCTGCTGTGGCCCAGGGAATGGCTGGAGCTGGGTGAGCTCTGGCTGAGCCAAGCATTGCTCCATGCAGGGAGACCATATAAGAGTAAAGTCTGTGGTGCTGCTGATAATGAATGTCTCCTCATTTCTCATAAATTCCCTGCTAAATGTACGATCACCAAGTTAATAATGCAGCGCAGGGCATAACAGATAGCCAGTTACAGTAAGTAAATCATGTCTGCTGAGAAACAGAAGAGAAACAGAAACTTCTGGCACTTTCACCAGGCAGGACCCCTTGGGAGAAGCCCTGAATGCAGCAAAGCAGAGCTGAGGACACGTCTGGGTGTGGATGCTTGCTGCCACGGGGGCCTGCAGGGTCTGGGGAGGCAAGGGCTCGCTGTGTAAGGAAGCCACAGGTGTTTGAGACTCTAAAATGCATCTTGCAAAGAGGAACTCTGGCTATGAAATGTGGTGGCCTGAAATATAAATATAGTGCCAGTCAGGGCATTGTGACAAGGACAGCCTTGTCCGTGGGGATGCAGGGGAGCAACAGCCAGGGGCGTGGGGCAGGGTAGGAATTTAAGTGGGAAAACCCCATCAGGTGTGGGCACGTGCCAGCAGGACCAGCCCTGGGGATGGCACCAGCACCATGGGATGGCACCAGTGCCCTGGGATGGCACTGGACCCATGGGATGGCACTGTACCCATGGGATGACACCAGCACCCTGGGGTGGCACCAGTGCTATGGGATGGCTCTGGACCCATGGGATGGCACTGGACCCATGGGATGGCACCAGGTCCCTGGGATGGCATCAGCACCATGGGATGGCATCAGCACCCTGGGATGGCACCAGTGCCATGGTATGGCACCAGTGCCCTGGGATGGCACCAGCACCATGGGATGGCTCTGGACCCTGGGATGGCATCAGCACCATGGGATGGCTCTGGACCCATGGGATGGCACCAGCACACTGGGATGGCATCAGCATCCTGGGATGGCATCAGCTCCCTGGATCAGCACCATGGGATGGCACCAGTGCCATGGTATGGCACCAGTGCCTTGAGATGGCACCAGCCCTTCATGCCCTGCTATTCCCCCAGGAGCCAGGGAAAGTATTTGAATATCCTGACTTCAGCATCTTCCACCCGGCTCAGGAACGAAAGTTTGGACTCGGGAGCACGAACAACCTTTTCTTTCTGCGCCCATTTTCCTGTCTGATGTCCCCGAAGGTCCCGAGGAGCGGCGGGCGGAGCGGGGCGCGGGCAGAGCCGTCTCCAGCAGTCAGACAGCCATTGTCTGTGCCGAGGGGCCGGGCTGGCGGAAATCCTGCCCGAGCGGGGCTGGCCCGGGCCTGGCCCGGGTCAGTGCGGCAGCGCCCCGCACACGCTCGGCGCCGCCGTGCCCGCTCCCCGGGCTCTGATCTCGGCCGAGCCGCTTCCTCTGCTGGGGAAAGGTGGCAGACAGGACGTGCCTTTGGGCTGCTCCGCCTTCTGGGGGGCTGCGCTGCCCCCCGGAGCCGGGCGGGTGCCGGGGGTGCGGTGCTGGGGCTGGGGAGGGTTCGGGATGCTCTGCTGTGAGAAACGCCAATCGCTCGTTTTTAAAATGTTAAAGGTTTAATAGTAATTAAATGTTTGTTTAAAAAATTATATATTTTAATATTATATTTATTTATTTATTTTTAATTAATTTTAATTAATATTTAATAATTTATTTATTACCCTAATATAATATGATACTATATCTATATCTATATCTATATCTATATCTATATCTATATCTATATCTATATCTATATCTATATATCTATATCTATTTATTTATTTGTATGTGTGTATGTATATTTATTTATTTATTTATTTATATATATGGTATGAGGCAATAAAAAACAAAGAGTTACGGACAGTCCAGGTGCCTTTTTCCGGGCAAAATAAGCCCGAAAAATGACCCACGTTAACAGAGGATTAACCCTTAAAAACAACAGCCTGTTGAATATTCATACACCGCATCCATGATGCATAAATTCTATTCAAAAAAAGGATTCTGTCTGGTCAGTGTCAACTTCTTCCTCTGAATCCTGACGGTTCTTCAGGGCTGAGTGAAGTGGGAAGAAGTTCGTTTCTTCTGATAGTGGGGCAATAAATTCTTTTTTTGTGAAAGATTTAGGTGTCCTGTGGCTCCTTTCTCAGTGTAAGTCCTTTCTTTAAAAAAATATCCTACAAAGCATAGCTTTTATTTTAACATTGTGTTATAACCTAATACTATATCTACCACACTACTTAAGAAAATTAACACAGCGTAACTTTCTAACATAACACATATAATAATAATTTGAATATTTGTGAAAAGCCAATCACAAAATACACAATTTTCACATCTGGGGTACCCAGGGAGGGCTGTGGCCCTGCAGAGGTGACCCCAGCAGGGGACACCAAGGGCTCGTGGCTCTGTCTGGGGCCAGGCACAAGGGTGAAATGTGAAATGTTTAAAGCTTGCAAGCTGCCCGGGCTGGGAAACACTGAAAGAGCTAAGCCAGCTCCAAGGTCAGAGGGACAGGCTTCTTGAGCGGAATTTAACTTTCAATTCCCTAATTCCGTGTCAAAGCAAAGTGGGGTGGGGCAGAGGGAGGTCATGACCTGGCTGTGTTTTGGAGAGGAACAGCTGAGGTTTGGGTGTGTGTAGCTGAGTAACACTGGGAGAAGAAAAGCGGGAAGGGAAGGAGGGAAAGAGCAAAGCTGCATCTGTGGAGATTTATCAGGGACTTGATCGTCTGGGAGATGAGCTTGGCACTGCCGAGTTATCAGCCTCATAGCTCATTTCTCCACCAACAAAAGAGTTTCTGGGAGAGAACAGATGGTGTTTGGCTCCTACCACCATCTCTGGTGGCCCAGCAACTTCGCTTTGGAGCTGCTGCAAAAGCAATTTCTGTGATCCCCTTGCCATCCCTGTGGCTGTGCCTGAGCCACGGGGGCTGCTGGCTGTGTTGGGGTATTTGGGGGCATTTTTTGCATCCCGAGGCCCTGCTGCAGATCCTCGCTGGGTTCCGCTGCTGCAGGAGGATGGGAGCTGCTCCAGGGGTGTCACTCAGCTTTGTGCCGGGGCTCTGGCTGTCCCCAAGGCCACGGCAGCTCTTAGGGCAGGGAACTGAACTTTGCCAAGGGTTGTTTTCCCCAGAAAGCTGCGCTCACGTCAGCCCTGCTCAAAGAGCAGCAGCAGGGCTGTAAAGCCTATCTCTGGGCCAGGCAGGGCTGGCAGCTCCAGGCACCAGAGCAGAGCTGCCTGGCACAGGTCTGAGCTGGGCAGAACTGGAGCAGGGAGCTCCTGAATCCTCCGTGGGGCACAGACCTGCTCTGTGCAGCTCAGACACCTTCCCTCGCTGTCCTGGCCCCAGCCAGAGCCACCTGGACACTGACACCAGCCCTCTGACATCCCCTGCTCCCAGACGTGTTTGACTGTCCCAGCAATGCCTTCTGGATGTTTCCCCACGGTCACATCCCAGGGGCTGATGCCTTGTTGACACGGGAGCTTGTCTTTTTTCTGCAGATCTGCCCTGGCCTCGCTGTCAGGTGTCAGCGTGCAGGGCCTCCAGGCTGTCTGCTGGGCTATTTATGCAGCAGTTCCGACAAAAAAGAACCAGTTTAGAGCTGCCGGTAGGTTTGAGCTCTGTGAGGGAGGGGAGAGGGGTGATGCTGTGTGTACAGCAACAGTCTAGTCCCTCTGAGCAGAGCAGTGCTGATGGTGAGCCTGGGCTGTGACAGCTCCCACTGTGGCTCTGAGCCCTCGGTGGTTCAGGGTCGAACCAGAAGCTCAGCCTGGAGTTTGTGCTCTGGAGTTGCTGGCATCTGCCTGGGAGAAATAAATCTGATTTGACTTTGTGTCTGCCTTGTGGAGAGAATCTGCCCATCACGAGGGTCTGTGTGAGACTGAGGGAGGTGGCAGGCTCAGGGGACACGTGGGGAGCACTGCTCTGACCACTCTGAAGGGCACAAACAAAATAAAATAAAAATAAAAATATAAAATAAATTAAATTAAATAAAATATAAAATAAAATAGAAAAAATTAAAATAAAATAAAAAATAAAATATAAAAATAAAAAATATAAAATAAAAAATTAACATAAAATGAAATAAAATAGAATAAAATATATAAAATATAAAAATATAAACAAAAATAAAATATAAATAAAAATAAATAAATAAAATAAAATAAATAAATAATATATTAAAAATAAAAATAAAAAATAATAAAAATAAAAATTAAAATATAAAATATAAAATAAAAATAAAATAAAATAAAATAAAATAAAATAAAATAAAATAAAATAAAATAAAGTAAAATAAAAGATGTGGTCTGTCAGTAAACAGTGCTGAGTGTGACGTCAGGTCACTGAGGTCAGTGAGCTCATGGCCAGGACCCTCTGTGCAGAAAGCTGAGTCAGTTCCGGCCACGATGAGCTCTGTGGAAGGAGCATTTTCCAATGCTGTTTAGGGAAATCTTACACAGAAAGTAAACAGATATCTGACCCCAAACCCCTGCCCCTCTGCAGGCCTCTGTGATCACGGCAGCAGCTGGGGAAGAGGGTGCGAAGGGGATCTGCACTCCCAGGGTGCTCCCAGAGCTGTGTTGGGCAGGCACGTGGTTAACACCGAGCTTCTTGTTTGGCAAATTAATTGGGGGAGAGAAAGGAATAACAGCCTGGCCAAATCCACCAAGCCCGCCATGCCCTGGGCTGGTAAAATAGAAAAAATTAAAATAAAATAAAAAATAAAATATAAAAATAAAAAATATAAAATAAAAAATTAACATAAAATGAAATAAAATAGAATAAAATATATAAAATATAAAAATATAAACAAAAATAAAATATAAATAAAAATAAATAAATAAAATAAAATAAATAAATAATATATTAAAAATAAAAATAAAAAATAATAAAAATAAAAATTAAAATATAAAATATAAAATAAAAATAAAATAAAATAAAATAAAATAAAATAAAATAAAATAAAATAAAATAAAGTAAAATAAAAGATGTGGTCTGTCAGTAAACAGTGCTGAGTGTGACGTCAGGTCACTGAGGTCAGTGAGCTCATGGCCAGGACCCTCTGTGCAGAAAGCTGAGTCAGTTCCGGCCACGATGAGCTCTGTGGAAGGAGCATTTTCCAATGCTGTTTAGGGAAATCTTACACAGCAAGTAAACAGATATCTGACCCCAAACCCCTGCCCCTCTGCAGGCCTCTGTGATCACGGCAGCAGCTGGGGAAGAGGGTGCAAAGGGGATCTGCACTCCCAGGGTGCTCCCAGAGCTGTGTTGGGCAGGCACGTGGTTAACACCGAGCTTCTTGTTTGGCAAATTAATTGGGGGAGAGAAAGGAATAACAGCCTGGCCAAATCCACCAAGCCCGCCATGCCCTGGGCTGGTGGGATGGTGTCCTAACCCTTGGGATGGTGTCCTGATGTGCCCCATCTGCTCTGAGCTGTGTCCCACGTCCCCTCAGGCAAATCCTTTCCTCAGGGACTTCTTCCCCCCCACCACTCCCGGGGGCTCCTCTCTGTTGAGGAAGTATCTTTGATCAGTAGAAACGAAACCAGGGAAATATTTTCCATTTGTGTCAGGATAAAAATGGCTCAAGCCAGGCGTGATTGATAGCTGCAAAAGGAATGGGAGCAGCCCCCGTGCCGTTTCGGAAGGCTTCCCACTGTCCTTGCTTACAGTAAACACTGAATATATTTAGCTGCAGAGCCCAGCATGACACAGCCTCTTACTGCAATAATAGCAGCGCCTCGTCTCTTTTTCCTTTTTTTTTTTTTCTCTTTTCTAAGAAATGGGGTTGACTGGAGCTCCTAGGATGCCGGGTAGTGATTGCTTCACGGGTTCACAGTTCCTCCTGGACGCCTGTATCTGTGTTTGTCCTTGTTTACCAGGCCTGCCACTGTGGGCTGTGGTGACTAACTTGGCAAACAGGCGTTTGGTGGCCGTGGCACATCCTCCGTGTGGCACCAGTGACGTGCCACCATGCCACCCTGCTGCCAGCCTGACTGGGCACCCTGGGCAGCAGGGAAGTGATGGGACCCTTGTCAGGACCTGCCTGTGTCTTGTTCCCACCCTTTGCCCCACATCAAGCTATTTTTATTCTAGTGCTAATATTTGGGTCTCTGGTTTCTTTATTTACCAACAGCTGTAACAGTGCAATAGTTTTACAAACAGTGGCCAGACACCAAGGATTTTAGGGGGAAAAAAAACCTTTCCCAAAGGTCCCTCTGGGTGTCCTTTATCTGAAGGCTTTACCCTCTCCCAGCCCTGTTTCCTCTTAGCAGTGGTGGCTTCTCAATGTGTTCCCCAATCCCTCTCCATATTAGCTCTAATTTAGCAGCTCCCCTCTCCTCCTTGCTGTAATTAGCACTTTTTGGCTTGAGTCATGGCCTCTAATCATATCTGGCGTGCAGCAGCTCTGCAGAGGTGAGCCCTTCCCCAGGTGCAGATAAGCTGTTCCAGGGACACGGTGCTCCAGGCACAGCCTCAGGCCTGGGGCAAGTGGCAGCACACAAAGAAGGTGAAGGCAATTGTTTTCTGTGCTCCCACATCCCTCCCGATGGGAAATCACAAGGCAAACTTGGTTATTAATAAACTGCTTAGAGACCTGTGGTCGAGGTGTGCAGGAACAAACCCTGAGCAGGTGAGGAGGAATTGTCCCCCCAGCAGAGCACTGGGATGGTCCCTGATCACAGTGCAGGGACATTTGGGCCACAGGTGTGACCAGGGACATTTGGGGCACAGGTGTGGCAGCACTGGGGCCTTGCTGCCTTTCCAAGGTACTCCAAGGTTCTGCAGCAGGGCAGAGCTTGGGATGCAGCACTGGGAGCCCCTGGGTGCTCCAGGAATGCAGCAGCTCCAAAGCTCTGCTCCAGCAGCACAAGTGAGGCAGGAGCTGGGGGAGCTGCTCTGAGATAAACTCAGCAGTGAGTGGAGAAAGATGGGGATGGAAATGAGCAATCCTGGCACAGACCAGGAGCACAGGGAGAGGAATAGCAGCCAGGGCTCCAGCGGGACCTTCAGGATGTAACAGCAGCCTGGGGACCCTGAGAGGAGGCTGCAAACTCCCAGACACTTTAGGGAGGTTGATCATGAATGAGTTTATGGCTTGTGAGGGGCTTGTAAGGGAGCCAGGACCCAGATAATGGGGGATTTTAATTACTTGGATATTGATGGATATAATAAGTGTGCAGCAAGCCACAGAGGGAAACCTATGGCTGGAGGGGAGAGTGAGATTGATCTATGCACAGCATGCTAAATCACTTAAATCATTCAGAGCCTCTTCTGGCCCCAGCTCCAGGAGCAGAGCCAAGTATGATAAATAAGGCTGGAACTGGGAAGTGTCTAGAATCCAAATGTTTGTATTCCTGTTCGATTTCAAATATTCACAGGACAAAAGCAGCAGAGCACTTGGCTGAGGCTGCCTGGGGGCTCTGGGAATTCCTCTGGAGGGGGCTGGCAGCCCAGCACCAGGAGAGCTGCTCGGGAACTTTTGCACAGATTTGTCTGAGTGGTGATCTGGGTGAGACCTGGGCACGGCAAGGAGGGACCCGGAGGCTGAAGCGATTGAGGGTGATGGAAAGTCTGAGCCAACAGTGTGGGTGGGATGACATGGCTGGGCATGGCCCAGGGAGCACAGGGAGCCTGGCAGGCAGGGCTGGGCACCTCCTGTGCGTTGGTGCCAGGGCTGGTGAGGCTCTCTGAGTTTGGTGCATGAAGCTGTGCCCAGGTGAGATCTCCACCTTGGCTTCCTTCTCCATCACACAGACCATCAGATATCATAGGGAAAATCTTTGCTTAACAAAAGCAAGGGGTCAGGAGTCAGGTGGACACTCCAATACGTGGCTGGAAGAGCTGCTGGGCAGCTCTGAGTGGCAGCCCTGCAATGGAACATGTGCCTCAGGGCTGCAGGGACAGGGCCTGGCTCCAGAGATAAGGGAGGTTTCTGTGTGGGTGGCACCGACCTGGGGCTGGAGCTGCTGCTCTGCATGTGGACAAGGGCTGTGACATCTCTCCTATTTTTCCATCCACTCCCTGGCAGGCGTCAGTCCCAGCTGACCCAGCAGATACTGCTGGGCTCGGGGAGATTGTGAAAAATCCCGTTCTCAGTCATGTGTGTCCTGGGCAGCCTGCACATCCCAGCCTCAGTGCAGAGATGAACCTCTGCGAGCTGAGGGCTGGGGGCAGCACCTCTGAAAGAGGCAGGGGAGCAGCTCTTTTTCTCTTTCCCCTTGCTGAAATACCATTCATTTTATTACCGAGCTGCAAAAATGGGATTAACCCTGCCTGTTCCAGGGCTCAGGCTGTGCCAGTTGGGGTCTGAGCCTTGCTGCTCAGCTGTGTCTGGACTCACCCCACACATTCTGGGCTGTGCAGTCCTGCCAAAACAAACCCTTCAGGACAGAGGGGGGCTTCAGGCTGGCAGGCTGTGGCAGCACAGCTCCCACTGGTGGGATGCAGCATGGATGCCAAGCACATGGTTATCCTCAAACACCTCGTTGCCATTTTTAGGCACAGGCATAAATTATTTAAATGCCACGTGCTTCCAGTCAGAATGCACCTGAGAGCTTACATGTCTGGGTCTTGTGATCAATGTTAGACAGCAATGGTTTGCAAACAGAGAGGAATCAAAGCTGTCTTGGAGCAGCTCTCCCAGCCTGCCAGGAGAGCACACAGGAGAGCCTGTGCCTTTCTGTGCCTCACTGGGCAATTCCAGAGTGGCAGGGTCCTTCCTGAGCTCCATTCCAAGGGAGCTGCAGCTGATTGTGACAGAGCATTTGGTACCACGGAGCCTGTGCTGTGCAGTTTGCTGGCCTGGCAGCACAGTCTCTGACTCTGTCTCTGTCTCTGCAGTTTTTTGGCACCTTCCTTGTTCACCAGAAGAAGGGCAGTGTGCCCTCCATAGCAGGGAAGCCCCTTGACTCCCCTGAGCCCCCCAACATGATCATCCCCTCTGATTTCCCATCTCCCTCTCCTCTGAGGTGACAAAAATCCATCCTCACTCCTGAGGACCTGCTCCTGTCCCCAGTGGCACGGGGCAGCGTGTTTGGGGAAGGAAGTCTGCAGAATGAAGAAAACCCCCCTGCTGGGGGTCCCGTGGCTCTGCCTGGACCTGGAATTGCTGCTCCCAGCAGGATTTGGGCATTTCCAGCAGAGCCCCCCTCCCCTGCAGGGCCAGCCTGCCCCAGCTCCCTCCAGTCCTGGCTGCGTTTCTCATTTCGATGGAGTGATTTCTCCCCTGGTCCAAGTTTGCTGTTTTCCTGAAATGGTCTGAAATGTAATAGGCCAAGACAATCATCGGGATGAAATATTTCCTCCATGAAATATGCAGCAGCTATTCAGAAAGGAAGATCAAGTGGAAGCAGCGCTGCCAGGCAGAGATTTAAAGGTGCTGACACGTTCCCGTGGGTTGTTTACTGAAATCATCTCCGAAGCCCCAGTTTTAGGGCTATATTCAAAAAAAGAGCACAAAATACAATTTAGCAAGAGTTTAATAATTCAAGCTACAGCGTGCTGAGCTTGTTTTGCCCTTATGGGAACATCATCTCATTTCAAAGGACCTTGACTCTCTTCTGGTAGTGCAGAAGGGGCACTGCCAGGGCTATTTTTGCACCAAGACACTGATTGGGTGTGAATCCTGCCTCTGGCGGCGGTGCCAGCAAAACCTGAGGAGGCAAAACAGAGCCATATGGCCCGATTTCCCTAAAGATGCAAATCCCAAGGAATCCGGGCGTGCTGACTTGCTAGAAAAGGGCAACACAGGCACCTGGCATTACAAAAAAAGCTCTTGGCACAGGGCTCTGCCCACCCAGCCCAGCTCGGTGGTGTGAGGTGAGTAACACAGGCACCTGGCATTACAAAAAAAGCTCTTGGCACAGGGCTCTGCCCAGCCCAGCTCGGTGGTGTGAGGTGAGCCCATTCCTGCAGCCCTGGGCTGAGCAGTGACACTCGGGGGTCTCACCTCACCTTCAGTGGTGTCAGAGGAGCCTCTCTATTGGGCTGTTATTGTGCTGTCGGTACCTAGAGAGGATCAGGAGTTTGTCAGAAGTGTTTTTCCTATGCTGGCCCCTCTGGGAAGCCATGTGTCCCCATGTCCCCTAAAGAAGCACTGTGTTATCACCGAGACTTAAAGAGAAGTGTGACCCCCAGTGCTGCAGCTTTGCATCCTGAGTCCTCAATGAACCAGGAGGGGCCATGGAGTTGGCCATGGAGAGCACCCCCTGAGCAACCCCTGAGCCTCGCTGCAGCCTCCTGGACACCCCGCATTTGTCCCACGCTTGGCTCCCTTCTCCATCCCCATCCTCTCGTGGTTGGTTTGGGCGGTTTCAGCATCACTCCCACGACGGAGAGTTGGTGTTCATTGGACTCCCCCTGAGGAGTAATTGTGGTCGCTTTGCAGGTGTTGGAGGACAGGAGCCGTGTCCGGGTGCCAGGGCCGGGGGGCACAGCAGGAGCTCCTTCTCGCCCTTCGCTGCCCCCCGAACCCCTCCGCCCTGCACCCCCCGACCCCCGCCCGCGCCCACCTCGCCACCCCTGCTGCCAAACGCGGCTTTCTGCCGCCACCTGGTGATGGACACAGGGCCCGGCCTCACGGCTGGGTCGGCAAATCGCTGCTTTATTCCACCCTGTGACCCACCCGTGTCCATCCGAGCTGCGGGGCTGCAGCGGGGAGCAAGCGGGGCTGGCAGGGACGCAGCTCATCCCCTGGGGATGCTGTGCTGGCAGGGCACCGTCCCAGTGCCAGGGGAGGATGCTGAGCTCGCCGTGAGCCTGCTGGGGGAGGCAGCAGCAGCAGCTCTGCTCTCTCCCACCAGCCCCGAGCGTGTCCCAGGCGTGCACAGGTGGGAAGGATGCTGCTGACGGGAGGTTTTGCATCTCGGCCAAAGCCCCTCGGCCTCCTGCGCCCACTTCGGGCAACCCTCGGGGAAGGTCAGGCACTTATCAACCCCTCCCTGGTGGTGTCCCTGATGCTCTTCAGGAAGCTGAAGATGTGCGACCCGCCGGTTCCTTTCGCCTCCAGGGCAGACGGGGCTTTTCCCGCAGCGGCGCCCGGCTCCGCCCGCCTGGCCTTGGCTTTGGCCGCCGCAGCAGCGATGTACTTGGTGACGACGGCGATGTGGTAGGACCTGAAGGCTGCCAGCGCCGACACGCAGCGGTTGAAGGCGGCGCGGAGCCGCGCGTCCCCCGAGCGGAGCACGAGGCGCCGCGGGGACGCGGAGCCGCCGATCGCCTCCACGAAGGCTCGGTGCGCCGGGGGCATGTACTCCCTCATCCTGCGCAGGAAGGCGGCTGCGAGACACCGGCAAAGGCAGGGGTGAGCTGGGGGTAAGTGGCTAAAAGGCCCCGACACTCCAGGAGAGATGCTGGCCTGGAGTTGTGGTGCTGGCACGGTTTGCGGGACCCCTGCACAGCCTCCTCTGCCCTGCCTCCAGTTAAATGAGAAAAAACCCATATTAGGGCAGTGCTCCGTTAGGGCTGGTGCTAACCCTAAAAGGCAGGGTTTAGCCCTGCTCCCAGCCTTTTGGTTTTGGATATTTTTTTTCCCTAGTAAAGTTATTTTGCTAATTTCTGGTAAATATTTCGGTTGTGGGCTGGACTGAAGTGGAGCTTTGTGAATGGCCTCTCACTGGCAGGATGCCCGCATGCTCTGCTCCCTCGTCTCTGGGGCCACAGAGAACCTCAGCAAAATGGTTTTGTGAATTTATCATGGTGAGGAAGCACCTGCCAGAGCCACATTTATAATATAACCTTCCTCTCTGGAATCTCCCTGGTGCCAGCCAGGCTCTGCAAGGATGAGATGGGCACACGTCCTCCTGCCTGCCAGAGCTGGCACACTCATGGGAATCGCTCTGGCTCATCTCCTCCCCCGCCCTTCATCTGCTTTGGAGAAGGAAAAGTGTCACCATCATATTTTCTGAAAAATCCCTTCGCCAGGATTTCTTCTCCTGGGAAGCTGAGATGCCTCAGATAAAAATGAAAACAACAATTATCTCATTGCTTCTCCTGTGTTTTGCTGCTTTGGAATGTGGTCTGGAGATTGTTTATCCAACAGGTGCATGTTTGATTGGTTTCATGTGAATTATTTTTACTTAATGACAAATCATTGTCAAGCTGTGTCGGGACTCTGGAAGGAGTCACGAGTTTTCATTATCACTCTTGGTAGCCTTCTGTCTGTATCCTTTCTCTGTTCTTTAGTATAGTTACTAAAGAATATATAGTTATATAGTTATAGAATATATATATTATATTCTATAATATATATTCTATAATATATATTATAGAATATATTATATATATAATGATTATATAATGATATAATATTCTACATTATATATATTCTATAATATATAAAATATGTAGTAAATATATAATATATACAAATAATGAATGTACATATAATATTTACATTATATCTATATGATAAAATAATAAATTAGCCTTCTAAGAACATGGAGTCAGCTTCACCCATCTCTCCCCTCGTCGCGGTTATCTGCAAATTGAGAAAAGCAGGTGCTCACCGCTGTCGTGGCGGTGGCAGATGCCCAGCAGCTCGTCGAAGGCGTGCAGGACCGTGCTCTGCGCCGCGCTGCCCCCCGAGAAGGCCATGGGCTGCGGGGACACCCCCTCGTAGACGAGCCCCCGCGCCATGGCAGGGTTGTCCTTCCAGCTGAGCAGGAGACACGGCAGTCAGGCAGCGGCCCGGGGATGGGGACAGCGGCCTGGCACAAGGCACCTCGGGCTGGCAACACTGAGCAAAAGATGCCATGGATCTCCTCCTCCAATGCAGCCATGTGGGCTTTCCTCAAAGAGGAGATGAACTTGGAAATCAGACTGTGTGCCAAAGCACGCGGTGAGGCCGTGGGGGTGAGGAGAAATCCTTAATTTTGCTTTGCCAGGGGAGCGTTCTCTGGGATCTCCACGCCCTGGTGAGCAGCCTGTGGTGTGGTGCTGGGACACGCTGCCCTGCCTGGCTGCACCTCCTGCTCCAGCTCAGGAGGGTTCTGCAAGCAGAGCTGCCTTGGGTGTGCAAGAAGGGAAGGGGCACTTTTCTGGGCACTTTACATCAATTCCTTGAATGTCAGGGGCTGTTTGGAGAAGCAGGTAGTCACCCAAACACTCCTTTGGGCCCCTGAAGTTTGGATTTTCCTTTGTTCTTGTTACTCAAGATGTCTTTAAATGTCTTTTTTAAAGGCATTTGAAAGAAAAATAGAGGCCAGGCCAGCCTGCCTCTATTTATCTCTGCAGATAATGAGGCAAGGATGGGATTTCCTCCCTCTGAAGCTGCTGGTCCTGGGCAGGTCGGGAGCCAGCACTGCTGGTTCTTCCCACACACACCCTGAACTCAGACCCTGTCAGCCCCCCTGGTGCCGAAATGGAGAAGGGCTCACACCCAAACGGAGACAGGAGTTATGGTTTCAGGGAGGTAAAGTGCCTGGCACAAAAATATCTGTTGACCTTTAGCAGAATGCACCATTCCATGAGGCTTTCGGTGCTGGCTGCAGTGTGTGTTGGGCTACAGGAACAGATTTTACACAAACTGCAGAGAAAATAGATTCATTATCAAATACCAGAATATTTTTAGTTCTCCCAGGATTGTATTTATAGTAACCTCTACTAGTGGGAAGTTTTTATAAGCAGAAGGGAATTTAAAAGGCATGTTTTCCCAAGCTGATGACCATCGAGACAAGGTCAGCTTGGATAAAAAATGAGAGAAACTTAATCACGATGCACGGAGCCCTTTACTTGGGAATGCTGAGATATGATGGAGAGAAATAAAAATAGAACCCCCTTGAGAAGCCTGGGATCTGCTGTCTGCAGATGCTGCAGCCCCAGTGCTGAGGGATGGGTTAGGGTTTAGCTCTTGGGCTGTGGCTCCACCTTGCCCAAACTCTATTTGCAGTATTTGGGGGGGATTTGTTTTTTTTTACTGACAGAATTGTAACAGAGCAGCAGCAAGAGGATTGTTACAGATGTTTCCTTAACACGCAGTGGGAAGAGCCTCTGCTCAGCTTTGCAGCTTTGTGTAGAAGGAAAGAGAAATTCCTCTTCTCCTGTCAAAACTGTTTGGCCAAGAGCAGGAAAGATGCATTTGTGCACAATTCTGGCTGCTGGGGCTGCCAGGGCTGAGCTGAAGCGTGGGATGGAGAGAAGCTGGAGGGAGGCAGACCCCAGCCCTTGGCCACAGCCCATGCCCAACTGATCCAGTGCCTAGGAATCCCTGAGGGACAGGATCGTGGTGCTCTAGGGAGCATCACTGCCAGACACAATGCTGCCCGGGGGAATTCCATATCCCACCTGGGCTGCCCCTTCCCTGCACATTCCCAGCTCTGAAGGGAACCAGGCCCCACTCACCCAGAGAGAAAGATCCGGATGACAGAGTAGAATACTTCTGGATCCACGTAGTCTAGGAGGAAGCCAATGAGATCAGAGGCCATGGGCAGTCACACCAGAGCGTGTCGTGAGCTGCAGCATGCACAGGCACCAGCTGCTCTCACCGTGCATCCTCCCCAGTGCCTCCCTCATGGCCTCGATGGCCCCTGCCAGCTCCTCCAGGGCTCTGTGCAGGGACTCCTCATCACCCTGCAGGGTGGCACCAAGGGCTTGGGTGATTGCCTGCAGGAGGAGGAGACAGAGCACCAAGTCACCAAGGATGTCTGTGCACATTTGCTGCACCCGTGGCAGCTCTGCCCCTTGCCCAGCCCGGGCTCAGGGGACAGGAGCACCTCGTGGGTGCAGTTCACAGTGCAGGTAAGCAAAGAGCCCCAACACACAGTGCCCACCTTAATGCCAGGCACAGCTGCCTTCTCCACGAGCAGGGTGACAAGGATGAAGCCCCGCAGGCTCTCTCCCCCAGGCAGTGTGATGATCGTGTCCAGGTTCCTGCACAAAGGGGCCAAGGACAGGGACTGGGTGGGGTGGCTCAGGATTTCCCTACACACTGTGGGACCCACTGAACCCTTGGCACAAAACCATCCCAGACTCCAGAGACTCTTATCTGCACCCTGTGCAGAGAGGAGCTGGCACAGAGTGAAAGGGGAGCAGGACTGCTCTGGTTTTGGGGGACTGCCAGAGCAGCCAGCAGCTCTGCCACAATCCCTGTGCTGTCGTCGCAGTGGCACTTGTGTGACAAATACAACACACATCAAGAGAGGTTCAGCCCAAGCAGTGCTACAGAACTGAGCCAATCCAAATAAAACCAACACCGTTAGAAAAGAAATGAGCAGTAACTACTTACTCAATTTCCAGAGGCCTGAAGGCATTGCAGTTATGGCCCACAAATGCGCAAGAAAAAGGAGAGAGAGAGAGAGAGAGATTATAAATTGTTCTAGTAACAATCCATGCTCTGCAGGGAATAGAGGAGCTGCTCCCAGAGACACCCACGTCCCCACAGGGTTCCTGCGTCCACACCCATGAGGCTGACCCCAGCAAAGGTGGGATTTGGCAGAATGGGAGCAGTTTGGGAGCAGTCTGTCCCCAACACCTGCTGATCAGTGCTGCAGGAAGAACCGCGCTCGGTCCGCTGGCATTTGCCTCTTTACCCGTTGGGATCCTTCCTCCTCCAGTTGGCCAACACAAAATCTGCGTGGCTGAGGATGGGCGGGAGGCCCAGGGCCTGTGAGACCTCCCAGTAGGGCACGGCGAGGTTTCGGGGCAGGACCTGGGTGTCACAAAGCACAGGGGATGTGGTCAGGCTGTGGAAAGGTGCCTGTGTGCAGGCAGCAGCCAGGCAGAGGGGCCACGCTCCTGCTGCAGCCACAGGAGAGGGGTTTTGCTGCCGTGGGGTGAGCTCCAAGGGAGCAGCAGCAGCTCCCAGACCCCCAGGAGCAGGCGAACCTGCTTTACCTGCACAGTGCCCTCCTCGCCCTCCTGCCAGACGTAGCCCATGGTGATGAAGCTGAGCACCAGGTGTGCCAAGTGCAGCTCCTCACGTCCTCGGAGGTGCTGGGTGTTCAGCTGCGGCATCTGCCAGGGAAACCCTTGGGAGCAAGGAGCAGAGGCAGCAATGCCAAGGCCCCTGTGGTGGAGGGGCTGCCCTGCCAGCTGAGGGGAGCCCTCCTGGTGCTTCTCCCTTGCCTTTATGCCTCCCTTCCCACCCACTCTGCAGGATTTGCTCCTGCTGCTCTGTTACTGGTTTGTGAGCAGTAATCCATGGGATTTTCCTCAAAAAGGAGTCCCTCCTCCTGCTGCTGGGAGCAGCTGATCCCAAAAGGGTCGAGCCTGGCTGGAAGCTGAGGAGCACCTGTGCTCCTTTGTCAGGGAGCATGGCTGGGATGAGACATGGCTCTTGTGACACCTAGAGGGGCCCTGCTCCAGCTCTTGCAGGCTGCTGAGCGCTTGGATCTGGTGCGGGAGTCATTTCTGTGCCAAAGTTAAGACTTTGCTGTCACCTGGTGTCAGTCCTGGCTCAGCACACATCTGTGCTGCTGGGCTGCTTTTGCACGTTTTCCAGACACTGCTGTGCTTGACAGAGCTCTGGAGGCAGGAAGGAGAAGCCATACCTGGTGCACACGTGAGCGGAGCCGATGGCTCGTGATCAGCTGGGGCAGCTCATGGGCAATGTCCATCCAGGGGCCGTAGGGCTCCGGCAGCTCTGTCTTGGTGGAGAGAGGCAGAGGAAGGGCTGTGAGAGTGCCCAGGCTCCCAGCACCCACCCAGCCCTGCACACCACTGCTGGTGCCTTGTGTCTGGTTCCCCCTCCTGTGTGGTCACAAATTAAAGGATGGTGAACACGATCTGTCTGTCCCCACCCACTCCCACTGTGGAACCAGGCCAGTAATAAATAGCCCCACTTTGGGCCCTTCTTGTGCCCCCAAAATCCTGTAGAGCCAAGGCCAGTGTGTAAATGGCAGAGCTCCTTCACCTCTCCTCTGTGCCGCGACTGCTTTCATCATTTTAAAGGGCAGGGGTTTGTGCTATGAAACTGCCTGTGCCAGGATAGCACCTGCCTTCCTCATTGCTCTTTGTAAAGCGTTTCAGCAAAATGCCAAACCAAAGCTCCCCCAGAAAGCTGCTCACCAACCCCTCCATTTTCCTGTCTGCCTCCTGTGCCGTGCGGATGGGGAGGCACAGCCAGCTCCTACCAGAGGATCGGGAAGCAGGAAGCCAAACTCCTCGGAGATTTGGAAGCTGGGCAGTGCCAGAGGCAGCGGGGGCTCCTCCGTGTCCTTGCTGGCCTCCATGGCTGGATGCTGGCTGTCAGGAGGTGCTCTGGCAGCTTGTGCTGAGCCAGCACCAGCCCCTTGTCCTGGGGGTCAGGCCTGGCTGCCCAATGGCCAGAGGGTCTGAGCAAACACGGCTAAAGGTTGCTGATAAGGCTTTGTCTGGAGCAAACATTAAACTCTGTCTCCGTGGGGTGGGCATCCACCCATGGGAAAGCCTTGGGTCACTTCTCTCTGGGGAAGCAGGGGCTGTGAGCTGACTCCTCCCAGGACTGCCCTGAGGGGCTGCCAGGCTCCCAGAGGGTGGGAGGTGGGCTGGGGCAGCAGCTCAGGGACATTGTTTGTGTGGCTGGCAATGCCAGGCTGTGTGCCATGGGCTGCTGACCTGGCCGTGGCAGTGAGGAGCCAGCTGGGGGTGGTGGATGCTGGCACCTGGCCAGAGATGCACACACACAGTGGATGCTGCTGCTTTCCCCATGCTGCTGGGGTCACTGGTGGGGTCCCAGCACCACAGGGGGGTCAGCAGGGTGCTCTGAGCAGAGCCTTCCCAAAAAGCTGCTTTCTGGGGGAAAACCAGCCCTGAGAGTGCTGCCTGTGCAGGGGCCAGGGCTGGAGGCACTGAGTGTGTGGGAAGGGAAGGGCCAGGGTACAACAGCAGGACTGACACACCTGTGGGGTGCAGGTCCAAGGACAGGGGTACAACAGCAGGACTGACGTCTCTGTGGGGTGCAGGTCCAAGCAGGGGTACAACAGCAGGACTGACATCCCTGTGGGGTGCAGGTCCAAGGACAGGGGTACAACAGCAGGACTGACGTCTCTGTGGGGTGCAGGTCCAAGCAGGGGTACAACAGCAGGACTGACATCCCTGTGGGGTGCAGGTCTGAGGGCACTGCAGGAAACATACACTTCACACACAAAACAGAGGTGGGGTACAACAGCAGGACTGACATCCCTGTGGGGTGCAGGTCCAAGGGCACTGCAGGAAATGTACACTTCACACACAAAAGAGAGGTGACACCCTCACAGTCAGCACCGTGGCCCCCACACGAGGCACTGGCCCTCCCTGGTCCCCAGCTCTGAGGAGGGGGCCATGAGCCACACACACCCACAGTCACACAGGAGAGGTCCCCTTCAGAGGCAGCCCTGCCAAACAGCCCCCAGCATCAGGCAGCTTCACAGCCCTCACAGACGGGCAAATCCCAACCACCACCGTGTGCCACAGAGAACAGGGGACAATCTCAGCAGCTGTGAGAGCAGGGTTAACTCTGACAAAAAACATAAACCATGTAAGCACAAAACCACGGGGCACTGGCCATAACAGCTTTGCCCAACACCTTTAATTAGTGCCCGTGGTGCTGCCCCAGCGCTGGCTCTGGTGTTGGGTCCATGTCTGTCTTCATCTCCAGCTCTCGCTCTAGCTCTACGTCTGTCTGCAGCTCCGGGGCCAGCGCTGGGTCTGGCTCCAGATTTAGCTCCAGGTCTGGTTTCTGACTTAGCTCTGGGTCTGGCTCCAGATTTAGCTCTGGGTCTGGCTTCTGATGTAGCTCAGGGTCTGGCTCCAGATTTAGCTCTGGTTCTGGCTTCTGATTTAGGTCCAGGTCTGGCTCCTGACTGAGCTCTGGATTTGGCTCCCGATGTAGCTCCAGCTCTGGATCTGGCTCCAGATTTGGCTCCGGGTCTGGCTCCAGATTTAGCTCTGGATCTGGCTCCAGATTTGGCTCCAGGTCTGGCTCCCGATTGAGCTCTGGATCTGGCTCCCGATTTTGTTTCAGGTCTGGCTCCCGATGTAGCTCCAGGCCTGGCTCCCGATTTAGCTCCACGTCTCTCTCCAGCTCCCTGTCCCTCCTGGTGCTGTGGGGGACCTGCAGTGGGGCCTTGGCCCTGACATGGCTCAGGGGGTGCCTCAGCCTGAGGGCACCTCTGCCCAAGGGTCACCTCAGCCCCGGGCAGTGTCCCCATGTCCCCGTGGGAATCACCTTGTCCCCTTCCCCCCTCTCCAGGGTGCCCTCAGCCCTCCCCAGGCAGCAGTGGGGCCCCACTCACCCCTGGGTGCCCGGCGCCTGCTCCGCACAGCGCTGGCCTGGCACCTGCTGCCGCCACAGGCCGAGCCCCAGCGCCGCCGTCAGGAGCAGCAGGACGAGGCTGGAGCCCAGCACCAGCCAGGCCATCTCAGCGTCCTCCAGTGCTCGCTGCAGGCCTGGCGGAGACAGCCCACATGGGCACTGACACTGCCAGCCCTGTACAGCCACTGCCAGCCCTGTACAGCCACTGCCAGCCAAGATGGGCACAGCCACTGCCAGCCAAGATGGGCACTGCCACTGCCAGCCCTGTACAGCCACTGCCAGCCCTGTACAGCCACTGCCAGCCAAGATGGGCACAGGCACTGCCAGCCAAGATGGGCACAGCCACTGCCACCTTGCCAGGCACAAGCACTGCCAGCCAAAATGGGCACAGGCACTGCCAGCCCTGCCAGGCACAGCCACTGCCAGCCCAGCCGGGCACTGCCACTGCCACCTTGCCGGGCACAGGCACTGCCAGCCAAAATGGGCAGAGGCACTGCCAACCCTGCCTTTCCAGCCCAGCTGGGCACAGCCACTGCCAGCCCTGCCTGTCCAGCCCAGCCTGGCACAGGCACTGCCAGCCCTGCCCACGCCATCCCACAGCTGCCCCACTCACCTCCCTCTGCCAGCTGCAGGCCGCTGTCCCGGCTGCCCCCACGGCGTGACCCCCTCCTCCGGCAGTTGGGGGGCTGCCAGCCCGGGTAGCAGTGGCAGTTGCCCTTGTTGTTGCACACCTGCAAGGCCAGGGAGGGGTACAGGTGTGCAGGGGGCTGGCACAGCCTGCCCCCTCCCCAGCCCAGCACCCGTGGGACTCACGCCGTGGCCGTGGCAGTTTGCTTTGCTGTCACAGTTCTGTCCCAGCACCGAGAGTGGGTGGCATGTGTTGTTTATACACACCTGGGAAAAACCATGGCAGCTCCAGCCCAGCACTGCCTCACCCATACAGCGCTCAGCACATCAGGCTGTGGCCCAAAGGGAAATGAAAACACACTATTTAAAAGGAAAAAAAAAAAAAAGACAAAGAAGCCACAGTTCTGCCCTGAGGCCAGGTCATTTTAGTGCTCACACCCCACCAAACCTTTAATGCAATGTCTGCAAGTTTTTACAGTGTTTTTAAATATCAAGGACATTGCTGCAAGGAACAAGTGTTTTCTATGATCTCGTTAATATTTGCAGTTTCTATTTGTCATTCCAGGTGATTGCAGAGTATTTCCTTACCCTTCCAGAGCCACACTTTGTCCCTGGAGGAACCAGAAGGGGATCCAGCCATATGGACACGTTCAGGTAGTTCAGAGTCACACACAAGTGATGCCGCACGCGGGCGTACATCACGGCAGCAGAGGGGGATGAGAAGGGCTTGTAGGATGGGTACGTGCAGATTAACTTGCCACACCTGAGATCCCTGGAAAGCCAATTTGCACAGGATGTGTATCAAACAGACACAGACACTGCCTGATGAATGCTGGAGCATTAAGCAGCACGGTCTGCTGAGCAAACATCAGCAGGACTGGGATGAGGAGAGACACCGTATCAAGGAGAACACACAGAGAGGTGTTTCTTGCTTCACAAATCTCACCATAAACTGGAGTCTTGACACTTCTCTTGGCTGCCCAACCCCAATTAAAGATGGATTTCAGCAGAGCCAGTGCCCCCTGCCCAGTGTACCTCCAAACACAGCGCCGGTACTTGTGTCCATCCTTGAAGCCACAGTGCCCGAACCTGTCCCTCTGGCTGTTAATCTCCTCATAACACACCAGGGGAGCGTTCTTTGAATCTGCAAGTTCACCAGCAATATTTGTTACCGTTAAAAGGAACACAAAGGAGCATATTCTGGTACCTAATAACTTCATTTTTCATTATTTAATTAGAGAAAACATACCTATCCCTGCCCAAACCCCCAGCAGTCCTGAACCTCAGTAATCAGCAGGGGAGTCGTGAATGGGGAAGTTCTCTGATTGAGTTTGGCCACAGAAAACAATTTGGTTTTTGTTCTTTCTATTGTTATCTGTGAAGCACTGGGGGACTCTGTTAACCAGAGCCAAACCAGGGCTTGAAATGCTTTCCTAGAGCTCTCAGGTGCCCCACTTTCACCCGAGCTTGGTGCATTGAAGAGTACAGCTTCAAAACAGAGGTGACACCCAAATAGTCAGGTGCCCCACTGTAACCTGAGCATGGTGCATTGAAGAGTACAGGTTCAAAACAGGTGACACCCAAATAGTCAGGTGCCCCACTGTCACCCAAGCTTGGTGCATTGAAGAGTACAGCTTCAAAACAGGTGACACCCTCATAGGCAGGTGCACCCCTGTCACCTGAGCATGGTGCATTGGAGAGTACAGGTTCGTGGCCACCCCTGGCCCTGAGCAAGCTTGGTGCATTGAAGAGTACAGCTTCAAAACAGGTGACACCCTCATAGCACAGCGCACCCCTGTCACCTGAGCATGGTGCATTGGAGAGTACAGGTTCCACTGCTGTGGCCACCCCTGGCCCTGAGCAGTGCCAGTGCCACCAGCACAGCCCGTTACCTTTCCCGTAGAGCCGCTTGCACTGCAGGTCTGGGGACTGGCAGCGTCCCTGGTAGCAGTAGCCCGTGCCACGCCCGCACTCCTGCCCGTCCTGCACGTACACGTCGGGCGGGCAGGAGGCGGAGGAGCCGCTGCAGAACTCGGGCAGGTCACACTGGGCATCGGCGGCCGGGCGGCACGGCGAGTTCCTCCGCTTGAACTGGGGAGCAGGAGCAGCTCTGCATCTCCCTCGCCTGCCAGACTGAGCCCACACAGACCCCTCTAACCTCCCCCTTGGGGCGCTCAGGTGTGACACCACCTGGGACAGTCTCTGGGTAATGTTCCCACCAGGCATTCCCAAGAGCTGAGCTGGGAACCCCAGGCGTAGCTATGATATTCTATGAAAAATCCTTTCCTAGGATTTTTCCCCTCCTGAGAGCTGAGAGCCTCATGAAAGAAATGTAAACAATAACTATCTGCTGCTCTGGAATGCAACAGGTGCATCTTTCATTAGTCCATGTGGATTGTTTTCAATTAGTGACCAGCCACAGCCATCTGTGCCAAGGCTGTGAGCAGTCACAGGATTTTGTTATTGATTCTTATTCTATTCTTGTCTTTGTTGCCTTCTGATCTTCTTCTCTCTGTTCTTTTAGTATAGTTGTAATATAGTATTTTAATATAATATATAACATAATAAATCAGCCTTCTGATGAAAATGGAGTCAAGCTCATGTCCTCACACAAGGGGTTGCCTAAACAAGACCCAGGAACCTCAGGAACCTTTCCCATTGCACAACAGGAAGTTTGGCTCCATCCCTCAGCATGGGAACATACCATTTGTCCAAAAATAAATAATAATTTTGTCATAATTATAAAAACCTGCCTTACCTGACAATTTCTACAACACAATCCAGAGGCACATCTTGCTCTTGGCTTCAGCCTACACGATGTAGTGCAACACTTGTCCTTCAGGCATTCCTGTGGACACATGGCAAACCCACTTCGTTGTACCCCCGAGCTTCTCCTCCTCCTCTTCCCATATCACTCAGGCAGCATCCAGGAGAACAAACGGACAAAGCTGCCACCACATGGGTGCCACACAGAACCAATGGGGCAACATCCAGGAGAACAAACGGACAAAGCCGGCACCACATGGGTGCCACACAGAACCAATCTCCAACCCCACACAGCCCTCGCTGGGGCTCCCAAGGGCTGGTTATTCACACGTGCTGGGAGCACAAGGGCAGGGTTGGCCCACCTGGGCTGTGCCGCAGTCGCACTGCTCGCCCGGCTCCACCACGCGGTTGCCGCAGGTGGCCCGGCTCTGGCGGGGCAGGCGGCTCAGCCGGGGGCTGCCAAACAGGCACGAGCCTCTGCCCTGCTTCAGGAAGGTCTCGAAGTCCCTGATGCTGCAGTTACTGAAGGATTTCGCCCCGCTGAAATGCCTAAAATAAAGCAATTATCCGTTTATATGTTACACATTCACCGCCCCTCTCTCTCTCTGTGTGCCCAGACCTGGCACAGGGCATGATGGCCCCCAGGGTCTATTAAATCACCTAATCTACAGCTTGTTATGAACACAGATTGAAAAACATTCTGAAGTATCTTCATTTTAGAGAGCAAAGGTCTCTTTTTTCAAATTAAGCACTAAATTGCTATTTAATAAAATTTTTTTTTCTTCTTAGAGGAATAAAAGCAGGTGTTTCATCACTGAAATAGTGGTCAGGCACTGGAATTGCTGCCCAGGGAGGTGTTCAAGAAATGACCGACACAGCACTCAGTGCTCTGGTCCAGTTGACAAGGTGGTGATTGGCCAAAGGTCGGACTCCATGGTGCTGGAGGCCTTTTCCAGCCTGAGCAATTCCATTTTTGCAGTGGAATGACAGTGGTGGAGGACACCTGTGGCAAGGGCCCACCGTGCAGCCATCCCTGTCCCCCACCTCAGTGCCCCAGCCCCGCAGCCCCTGGGGCAAACTCACAGCGCCTCAGGGCTCATGGTGCAGACTCGCCCGGGGCAGCTGCAGCCTCGGGGGCTGTCGGGGCTCATGCCCAGGCTGTGGGCCAGCACCTGCGCCAGGAGGACGGAGAGGGACTCCAGAGAGACGTTCCTGTTGCACTGGAGGGAGGAGAGAGGGGAGCTGCCAGAGCTGAGCGTTCCTTGCAGAGAATCCCCGCTCCGGACACGGATCCTCCATCCACCCCTGTCCCTGCTGCCCACGGCTGCCCACATTCACAGCCGTGTGGGCTGGTGAGGGACAGGCAGAGGACAGGGGGGACCGTACCAGGGCCACCGTGGCAGCAGCATCTCTGTGACATGCCTCTCCTGGAGCCGCTGCGCCCACGAGTGCTCCGTGGTCCCTGTAGCTGGAACAGAGGTGGGGTCACTGCTGGTGCCAGGGACCCCCTCTCGCCGTGGTCAGTGGGGGATGCTGGCTTTACAGCCCAAATCCCTTTGGTGCCCCTGATTGTTGTCCCCAGGGGAGCTGGGGCAGGGTCTGCATGGTGGGAGGCTGGCAGGGAATGGGGGCTGGCACCATTCCCAACTCAGCCTGGGTGGGTGGCAAGGGGTGGATGGCACCATTGCAGCTGCTGCATCGCCAGGAGGAATGTCTTGGAAGAAATACTTTAAGATAATATCAAGGGTTTAGGAAATACGTGTTTTTTAAAAAGCATTTGTCAAAGTTTCAACTTACATTGGTTTGACTGATTGCTCCCAGGTAACCTTTAACACTAATGAACCTGTATCTTACCCTAAGAGAGAGGCAATGTTGTGGGCCTGTGGCTCCAGAGACAAGTGTTTCCACTGTAAAAATCGCTGTAGAAGGTCATCTGTGTCCCCTGCTGTTGATATTTTATCCCCCTCTGCCCACAGCTCCAGGGAGGACAGCACAATGGTGACATTGAGAGGATTAAACATCTGAAAGTGTAAGAGAGGAAACATCTGCTCTCACACCTTCCCTTCATGCAGAGTCACCACTCTGCACACAGTAAACACTTGGGAAAAGTAAATTGCTGCTGTCAGTGCCTCAGTGACATCTGTAGCCAAAAAGAATGAACACTCCTAAAGAGATACAGCAAGAGGCCTGAACCAAAGTCCAATAACTTCATACTTGGTTTTGGGAATAATTTCTCATTACACGAGTGAGCCATAAGAGCACCAGTGGAATAAAGAACCTTGGAAAGGACTGGAAGTTGCTTACAAGCACCTGAGAGTAAGCAGGTTAATTGGATCAGTGAGATCAGGGGTCTGCTGCACAGAGAGGGAAGCAACCCAGGAGTCCTCAAAAGGCAGGGTTTGGCTGCCCTGAGGCAAACTGCCTGTTTATCTGTACATCTGCATGGCCACCACACAGGAAAGATGTTCTTTTATCACAGACTGACATATCCAGAGGAAAAACCTTCTCAGGAAACATGGAATTTTTTACATAACATCCTCCTAAACCTAAAAGCAGCTAGAAAAGAGGTGGCCACTGCTAACATCAACATCCCCCTCGTGCCCCATCTCACTGCAGTACAAACCAGACTTAAGGACTCACACTGTTGATTAAATTGAAGGCCTGGATTATGTTCTGTGTCGCAGCATTCGGGTCTGATCCCATATAGTTGTACTGAAAAACAACCCAAGAGGACACAAGGGCAGACAAGGTGCTTACCAGGGTGAAGCAGGTCAGTGTTGGAGCACTGAAATGATTCCCAACACCGAGCCATGGAGACATGAGCTACAAATTCACATTCCTTATTTCCTATAAAATCCGCAGCACACAAAATGGAAACCAAATCCACATAAAAGCTGGGAAATGTTACCAATGCTCAGAGAAGTCAGGCAAAGACAAGGAAAAAGTGGCTGGCACGGACTTACCAAAGCCTTGTCCAAAACCACGTACACTGTGAGGTATTTGGGAGATTGTGCAGCGGCTGAGAGGGGCTAAAAGAGAAAAATGGGCTTCAAAGCACACATTCTGCATTCTCTGGTGGCCTTGCTGCTGCTGCTGGCTGTGCTTGCTCAAAGCTTGTGTCCAAGTGTCTGGCCAAAGCCTCCAGCAGAATCAGCCCCTCCTCACAGGACAGGGCACTGTGAGAACAGGCACTGCTCACCTCATCATCCCTGGGAGCCTTGTCCAGCATCTCCCAGGCTGCCAGCCCTGCCTCGGGGGGGCTGTGGGCTGGCAGGGCCTGTGCCACCTGCTCCTCACTGGCTCGGTACAGCACGTGCTGGAAGGCAGGGGAGTAGCCCAGGGGCTGGATGCCGTAGCTCACGTCCTCAAACTGCAGCAAACCCCTGCCAGGGCACCAGCGCTGCCCACTTGCTCCTGGGCACCAGCTGTTTGTTCCTGCCAGGGAGGGCAGCTCAGGGATGGGGCTGGGGCTTTACCTGAGCCCCGAGCAGGTGCTGAGGGTCACTGCTGAGCTGGGGAAGCCATCGATGTAGCCCCAGTAGTGGCAGCCTCCCTGTGATGTGACAGAGGACAAGGAGCAAGGCTGGGCAGGCCTTACCCACCACCCAGACAGCTCCAGCAGCTGCCTTGGGCAGAGACAGACAGCCAAAACAAGGCCAGGTTACCTCAACGTGGGCAGAATCAGAGTGCAAAGATCCCTGCTCACCAGACACGTAAGTCTGGAAATCATCTGATAAAAAGGCACTGCAAGAGAGAGGCACAAAGTGAGGTACTTACAGCAGTATCCACCACCCAGAGCTTCTGGCAGGTCCTGCAGCCACCAGGGAGCAGGGCAGCCACAGGGCCAACTCACTGCTGCTGCAGGTGGATGGTGTAGGGCCTCCCCTCGATCCTCAGGGTGTAGGACACTGCCTCCTTGTGCATACAGAAAAGCAGAGAAGGGCAGAATTGGGAACAGGGAGTTGGGAATGGCACGATCCAAGGCCTGCTGTGAACAGCAAAGGGGGAGCACAGCGTGGGGACACCCAGCATGGTGCTGTTAGCTCTGCTGTGGTGCCATTGTTACATCTGCACTCCCCCAGCCCTCTTTCTGCAGCTGAACCTCACTTTCCCTCCCTTGTCCCAGCCTCCCCAGAGCCCCCCAGCACCGTGCCTGCTTCAGCCCCTCCACTCCTTTTGTGCTGGCCCCCAGCTGCTGTGGGATTGTGATCTGGGACCAAACCCGCCCGCCCACAGGGGACAGAGACCCCCATGGCTGAGCCCAGTCCTGGCGGGCGGGGGGCTCGGGGGGGCCCTGCCCAGCCTCCTGCAGCAGCTCCAGGAGCAGCAGGAGCAGCAGGGGTGGCATTGCACAGAGTGGCCCCGTGGCTGGCCGGTAACAGCCCCGCCAGTAACGGCCCCACAGCCCACCAGTAACTGCCCACAGGTAACAGCCCCACCAGCAACAGCCCCCCCAAAGCAGACGCTGAGGCAGAGAGGGTTTTTTGTACAAAACTGGCATCTTTATTGCTTGTTGGGTCTGTACAAAGGGGTTGGGAACAGCCCTTGGGCCAGAGAGCAGCGCGGGGCCGGCTGCAGAGGTGGACACGGCTCCCGACCTGCCCGGGACAGGTATCCACACATTTTACAAAACAAAGTCAGTAGTCATCTTCAGTATTCACCACCAAAATCTGGAGCCATTTCCTGGCCATGGGATCGCCCCTCCAACCCCACGTCCCCGTTCCAACGCCGGGAGTACAAAATCTCTTTGTCTAGTGAAGGCACCGTGTTCAGCATAGTTTAGTTCACACACACAGTTAATTACATCTCTCTGGATGACTTCATTCCCTGGATCCCCTCCTCTTTCCCCACCCTCTGACCAGGGCTGGAGATGGGCTGCATCCAGCTGCAGAGCTCATTGTGACAGACAGACAGACAGACAGCCCGCTCAGGCAGAGCGGGACACAGCAACACAATTAGGAAGTAATTGATTATCTTGGAACAAAAAGGAGACACCCCCCCACCAGTACAGTTGGTGAAATTCTAGGTGACATTTTACAGATTTTAATAGTGTTATAAATCTTAATCTAAGTTTATGGGAAACCACAGGAGTTCAAGTATTTTATTACTGCACACACTATATATATATTTATGTATGTATATACAGAGAAAAAGATTATTTTTGGCAATATTAGGGGGATTTTACAGATTGAGCTGTGCTTGTGGCGAGCACAGAGTGAAACAGCCCAGCACGCTCTTCAGCACTTATCTCACTTTTAGCAAGTTTGTGCAATAGAACCTCACTTTTAGCAAGTTGTGCAATAGATTTCTACTTGTGATCATGACATCCAGCTTCTACCCACGGCACCACGGGATCAGAATCAACAGCTCCCTCTCCTAGCACAGTGGGTGCTGAGCACCTCTGCTCAGGAGGAGCTCCAAAATCCAGTCTAGCCCATGGTGCAGGAGCAGAGGGCAGCCTAGTCTGACACACAGCAGCCCAGAATCATCCAGACTGACACCACAAGGGCTTGGCTGTTAAAGGATGGGGTGCATCAGTCACCAGGTTCCCATTTAAAGCGCTCAGAGAAGCTCTGGTGGTCCAGGCAGAGACACTTCCCACTTCCCAGTGTTCTGCAGGGACTGCTGCTGTCTTTAGACCTGAATTAAAACCTAACAGCCCCCCATTTTTTAAAACCAGAATATGTCTTCTCGTACCTTTATCTTCACTGCCCATCCTTGTATTAGTGGGAATTAGTACAGGAGTCTCGTTTAGCCACTCTCTAATTAAAAAGCATTAAACTCAGTGCTCCTACAGCACAGCTTAGTGTCAGTCAGCATGGAGTTAAGAATTTAAGTGCATTATTATGCATCTATAAACATATATACATGCATAAACATGTTTAAAATAGATCTCTCTTCCTGAAAAAGTCCTCTGAGACCTCATTTCATTTATGCCATTAAGGTGTACATGGGAAACACTTTCCAGTCCATGCAGAGTAACTGTAAATTAACTGACCAGATCTCCTTGCTTTGCAAACGGGTTACTCCAATTCCTCACTGCACAGTCAGAGAGACAACAACAAATCGGACAAATTTCCTTACCAGGGCTCGTGGCAGAAATGGGGAAACCCAAACCCACGTGCTGGATTTCAGGACCATTTCCCTGCAGGCTGCTGCACTCCTGCTGCCAGCCTGGCTGCAGCGGCAAAGCTTGGACAGAGCGAGGGACAGGCTGGGTGTTTCAGTCCCTGGAGCTTTGGTCGAGGTATCTGAGTGTAAAGTTCTACATTCCTGGTTGGGATCTCTCCTTTGCCCTGTCCCAGGCTGCAGAGGGAGGCTGCCGGCACTGCCACGGGATGCCAGAAGGGGAACTGCAATTTCAGCCAACAGGTCAGCTGGCACAAAGGCCCTGGGGAGCCAAAAGCTATTTGGGAGGCAAAGGTGCCGGTCGGGAAGGGAAGTACTGTCCCTGAGGTAAACATTTCTGCTGTGCTGGAGGCGGTCCCTGAGGTACAACCTTCTGCTGCGGGGGCGGGGGCCTGCGAGGGGACACAGGAGGAGCAGTCAGTGCCACAGCCCCCACACCCCACCGTGCCCAGCCACCACTGCCCCACCCAGAGACTGACTGTCACCCTGTTCTTCTCAGCCTTCTGATGTTTACTGTCTGGTAAGGAAGTTTCTCACAATTTTATGTAAGTAATTATTGGTTTACGTTCTTCTCTGGAGGAGAAATTTGATGGACTGTTGTCATGTCCAGTGGCATTGGTAGCACTTTGATAAGTCTATAAATATTGGAGTCAGAAAATAAATTTCCCTTCTTTTTCTTCTTCTTACCTTGTCCACATTGTTTTATTTCATGTCCTTTTGCAACAACTGATTCCAAACATGCCAAGCTCAGACTGTGCCTTCAATGGCCTGAAATGCCATTGAAGATAGGGAACCCCTATCTGTTAAAACTCACCTTTTCTCCCAAAATTCTCTGAAGACCCCCCCCCCACAGACTACTTTGGGACGGTCCCACCCCCCCGGGA